>NC_089518.1:7304088-7604088 GCF_963924715.1 Thunnus thynnus
ACTTCAAGTTCAACTGTGAAATTCAACAAAAGTAGAGAGCCTGACGACAGCAGGTTGATGTAATAGCTTAACAACAGCTTGGGCTGAACAATTTGGATATAATAGTGATTTTTCTGACCAATTAAAATGTAAATTACAATTACAGTATTTTCTGTAAATTAAACTCCAGGCCTATGTGGTGGTCTACATTGTATTTAAGATGATAAGTTGTCCAAAACATGAAAGGAATCAGATAAGATAATGTTGATGTTGAGGTTCTCCCACACTTCTATTTCCTTTTCAAACCATTAAAATGAGCCAGTTTTCTAAATAAAAAATAAGTAAGATATTGAGATATTATATTAGTGGTATGTTACATTACAAGACATTCAAAACTGGTGCTATATTTATTAATACTGCTAAACGGTTGGTAGTGGTGGTCCAGTTATGGTTATAATTACAAACTGCTATTAAATATTTTCTCACAATGTGAAAGTTTTGATATCTGACTAATGACCCTTACCTAATGATGCTACTGTTGTTGTAACGTTTGCTTTAAATGCAGATCAAGCTACATGCTAACAAAAACATAAGTGTGCAGATTTCACCACAATGAAAATGTCTTTGCTCTGACCAATATGCTTTTCATGATGACTGCATTCATTTCATCCCTGCTGTACGGTACCTTCCCTGCACAAATACTCAGTCCAGCAGACACTGAGGTCGACGGGGGGTTAAGGACACAGCAGAAAGAGTAGCACAAAGCCACATGAGGAGAAGGGTTGAAGACATGTTACCTAACTGACAGAGTAAGAAAAAGGAAGAGCAACGAGGAAGAACAGCAGGGGCGGTTGAAAGAGTTACTCACGATATTCTACAGTCGTGGTTTGGAAAGCAGCCACAGAAGAGGAGAGGAAGAATAAAAGACAAAATGAAAGAAAAGTTAGCAACCAGGATAGCCAAATACTCCACACACACACACACACACACACACACACACACACACACACACACCAGAGACTGCTTCATGTTGCAGTTCTCACTTTCAGGTTAGGACACAAAGGCAAAAAAACATGGAATGGAAAGTGGAATATTTCTGCCTACCAACTTAAAATATCAGTGAGAAATGACAGAATCTTTGCACAGTAAGTCAAAGTCTTATTAGGACATACACATACACACATCATTTAAATCAAAGGCCTTTGTCGGACCCATATATCAGTCTGACCCTAATAGGGACATGAGCAGATGGAAACAGATGGGAAAGGGAGGAGAGACACTGACATATGGAGAGAGAAGAGAGAACGTGGGAGAGACAAGGGGAAAGATCACGACGGGTGAGCTTTGTCTGTTTTAAGGGTCATAATTATAGGATCTGGGTGACGGGTGATAATTAAGCAGTCAAGATGAGCGGAGGGGGGTCTGTGTGTGTGTGTGTGTGTGTGTGTGTGTGTGTGCATGTGAACTGTCTAGACCAGCACACATTCTGTACTTTCCAATCCTGCTTTATTCCAAGATTTTTGACTGAAGATGATGTTTCATTTCTATCTTTATCTCATTTCAATGTCAAAATTTCTCAAAAATATAAATAGAAAAGCGAAGTGAAGAAGTATATATATATAAAGTGGTTTGGCAGATATTAAAGAATTATTCTAACTTCTTGGACATTTTCTGGAAGTTTGTTATCATCTTTTTGTCCTGTCTCATGTCTACAGTAATTCTTTAGCATTCTTTAGCCAATGTGTGTTGGTTGTTTCCATATCTTGTTGGAATAAGGCAGGATTCTGGTGAAGGACATGCATGGAATACATTTTAGTGTCAATACTTCTGCTACATATTTTTAATTTGAATAAGGTGATCAGAATAGAAGTCTGCAGCTGCTAATATAAAAAAAATCAAATTACGCTAATAAACTTTTTTTTCTATTTGTGTGCATAACATTTGTGACAAAACTTAAATTTCATAATCCAATTTTCATTTAAATAACAATAATAATAATAATAATAAACTTCATATTTAATTAAAAATATGCAGTACAATGTGGTCAACAAAAGATTAGTGTAACACTGCCATAATAAAAAGAAATGTGAGAAACTGATGTGCAACCAGCTTTGAGAATAAAACAATAAACAACAATAAAGTCCATCTTAACATTAAATTTCATTATCATTGAGGCAGTGTTATGATCGAGTTGCAATTTCTCAGAAATAATGCATTTTCAAACACATAATTATGAATAGAAAATTAAATTTCAACTCGATTAAACCATTTGATTTCAATATTGGCATCCCCTGACTTCCATACAGTCAGGGAGGAAGCTAAAGGTTGAATAACAAAAGTGGATAACTACGACTGGCCTTACTTTATTTGGAACAAGCTCGTACTGGCTTCATATTTTGGTGAGACCAACAAGTGAGAAATGTGTGAATGCTCATTAAGATTTCGTAGTAGAACGCTACATTTGAGCTGGAAGTCTTGGAAGGAAAAGGCTGGGTCGTATCCTGCCAACACGGTGGTGGTTCAGTAAGACAGAGATGACAGAGTGGGAGTGAAGGCGGATTTCCATGCCATACTCACGCCTGCATGGTGGTGGTGGCTGTCTGAAAGCTGAACATATTCTCTTTGGGGAACCAGCTATTAGGATTGTCCTCTGCAAACACAAGGAAAGAAAAGACAGGCGTGGTATCAGCGAGCGGAACATTCACACACGGGCCTTACAATTAGCGGAGGAGGCTCGTGAATGCATGTTGACAAAAGAGTGTGAAGTGAAATACTCCATATACAGTATGTTTAAGATGTAGTGGAGCACACAAAACCACATAGCTGCTGTCATGATAGATGTACATATCTATAAATCCTTTCCATCTTCCATATCAATTTAAGTCCCCACCCATCTTCCCATCAATCATTCTATACCCCTGTCATCAGTAGACGCTCTGTCCTCGCTGTACATCCTCTCCAGTTTCTTGCGGTGCTTCCCCCCATCCCGCGGTGAGGTATCCAGGTCCAGGGAGCGCTGGCTTTGACACGGAGCACGAATGCAGGCCACGCAGTCCGGGGTGCAGTCGTCCCGCGACCCCCCTCTCCTCATCCCCCAGTCCCGGATGTTGTTGGCGCTCCCTGAGCTCTGCAGTGGCTGCGATGATGACAGCGAGCCTCCGTGGTGCTGGTGGGCATGGTGATGGTTGCTGCGGTGATGGCTGCTACGGTGATGGCTACCACGAGCGGCTGCAGCAGACGGTTGGCTGGTGCATGATGGGTTGTGGTCCGGACCCTGGGACACAGGCTGCTCCCTGGAGCCTTTAAGCACCTCCAGCTCCAGGCTCTCCTCACTGCTGCGCCCCCCGAGGGTCATCCCTCCCTCCTGGGTGATCGTGTACACTCTCGCCGGCTTCACTGCCGCACCCCCCTCTGGGCCTCTGGCACCCGGTGGGTTCTCTGTGGAGAGACTGCGCTCCACAGAGAGTCGACGTTTAGAGGGGCCTAAAGGTGCTTGAGTCTGGAGGGTGTTAGCCTGAGGTTGGGATTGTAGGTTAGCACTGGGGTTGGACTGGGTGGAATGGTTGGGCTTAGCTATGGGCAAACAGCGGCTCTGTGGTGGCAGGTTGTTGTTATGCAAGCGGCTGACGTCTGGAGAGTCGCAGTCCTGGCCGGGGAAGGTGTCAGACAATAGATGATCTGGTGATAGAGAGAAAGAAAAGGAGAGAAGATGGAGAAGAATAGCAAGAAAACAAAGAAAGTGACAGATAAATCATGTTGTTTGTCATTTATACACCTTTTGTAAATGGGCACCAGATAAATGCCTAAAATATAAAATATACATGAACAAATGGACAGAGAGACAGGAGCAAAAGAGGATTGTTTGTTGTTTGTTGCTCTTTGGGATTCGTAGCTTTGGCAGCAGAATGGTAAACAAACGAGCTTTCAGGAGGATGAGAAGGAAAAGCAGAGAGGTGGCTGAGTGATAAAAAAGAGCAAGGAGAGGAATGATGAAAGATTTGGAAATGGATAAGCTGGTACGGTACATACAGGGCTTTGGCAGAAACAAAAGCTCTGTCGTCCTGCGGGGTCACGGAGGATGGATGTTCCTTCTCACTGAATAGGCTAAGCAGCTGCAATGCTGCAGGCTTGATAATAAGTGTTAGCTCATGGGAATCGGTGGGTTTTTTCATGCTATCTGGGCTGTGGATAAACAAGTACAGGACAGGACACATACTGTATATAATATATATATTACAGGTATCATTCTGAATGATCAAATTTAGTTCTGAACTAAATTTGTCCTCTGTTCAATTCACCTGACAAAGATCATTTCAGATTTTGTACTTTCCAAAACTTTCTACTTTTAGAAATATTTCTGTGACATTTTATTTTGGTTCATTGCGGGGGGTTTTTGGATGTTTTTTTATGGGTAAAACCTGGTCACAGCCATGTTTGTCCTCAAATTTCTCGTAAGATAAGTGGTGTTAGAATGATAACACAGTGACTACTCACAGGGCTGTTTGGTGAGCTAACAGCTGAGAACATGCTAGCGCTAGTCAGTCACAACAGTTCTCCAAGCTAAGTGGATGCTAAATGTCGGTTAGCTAGCTAGATTAGTCACTAAAGAAACAAGTTTAGACAGTTTATTCAAGATACACATTTGTACAAATGACTTCTGTCTCAGAACTGTAAACTTCTCATGTGGAGCCGTTTATATTCCTACATGATTATATAAAAGTGGACAGCTAATGCATGCTAATGTATTACAATTTTCTTTTTTTCGTTCCCTCAAAGGTCAGCACTATAAAGATTTCCATTTCCATTCTTCCAGATGTGAGGTTAGCCTGTTTTTTAGATACTATGTTAGACTCCTGGTTTTGGTGTTCCTTGCTAATGTTCATTGTTAGTCAGTAGACAATCATTTTATTTCCAGAGTGTGCATGTGTCACCTACCTGCTCCGTTACGGTTTTCTGGATTGGTATTGGACAGGTATTCTCCGAATGCTCTGGCTGCTCTGTGGAGATACAACAAGGACAGCAGTTAACCCTGAGACAACTGCACAACTGCTATTGTCAAATAAACACAGAAGTGACTCAGAATCAAGGTTTTTCATGGGATTCTTTCAATATAAACATCTTGTCTGAGCTTTTTATCTTTGAGGCCTCTTCATGTGAAGACTGTCCGTGGCATGCTACCAGTCAAGTAGATTACACTGCCACAGAAGTCTGTAAGAGGCTATTTTATTGCTAGTGTCCTGAATCCATACCCTGTAACAGCCGTCTCTCACAAGGATAACAGCCTGTTCTTTTACAGTGACTGGAGGACTGGGAAACAGCTTGGAAGCTACAGCTTGTCTCCCCTGCATGGTTGATAGGCCCCATAGGGGACTGTGACATTGCATGTGCCAGCCAGAAATCCAGGAAAGAAATGTAGGCACATACACATGTTATGAAAGCACACATATTGGTAGGAACAGTGGAGAACTGGCACAGTATGCAGAGTATCTATGCTGCAGACTGTCACTAAAACACAACGTCCTCTCTTACATGTAATTCTCTTTAGACAGGTATCAACGCATTTCTGAAACAAAAGTGATGCTTTCTGAATTAAAACACAAGATATTTAATGAATTTTATATCCAAAGCATCATACAAAACAATGAGTGCTTTATGCATTGCATTGCATTGGTAGAAACAAAATGCCACACGCTGTCCTCTGCACTGCTACATGACATTTGTAACCGTACAATGCTAAAGCCATCCATGAGTATTGCATAATAAAGGCAACAGCAGGTGAACGTACAAACTCTGAAAGGGGGAACAGGCATGAATAACTGTGATTAGCTCATTAACAATCATTCAAGCTCTGTGCTTCTGAAGCTGCAAGGCCTTCAGACCTCACTCTATTTAAAAAACATCTGCTTCAGCACATAATGGGCCTATCAGCACTATTGTAACCTTTACACTGTATCACACGCATATATAGCCATATCTCTAGGACCTATTGTACACTGGGTTTTTAAACAGGTTGGGGTATTCAAGACTATGGTTATATAACATATCCCATGCAAAGTGAAATCAAATCAGTATATATTGTTGCTGTTTGTTTTGATTTTTGTACTTTTTAGTAGTACAGTTTTATTTCTGCAGTGATAACATCCTGCAATAGGATTGTTCTCCATGAGGTGTGAATTCTTGGATCAGACGACAGTGACGGTCGGTACGTGGAATGAGGAAAGCATGAATTGGCCTTTGTGACTCTGCACATCATAGAACAGAACTGTGTCATAATTTGAACAGCAGAGTAACTTAGGGAGTACTGAGGTTACAGGACTACTACATCTGATCTTGGCTAGCTTCCCTGAGGAAATACAAACTTAACAAGAATGTTCTAAAGAGACGGACATATGATATGCCTAATGGTACATAACCAACGCTATGTGTGCTTGCTGGAAAAGGGGGTGAGAAAAAACTGTCTTGTTACATTTGTGGTCTATTGACCTTATGCAGCCTGCCCCTTTATTTCTTTTTTTTTCATTAACTTAACGTCTTTGAGAAATTAACCATGTGGGGCAATGTCAAGAAGTTGTGATATGTAGCACAACAAGCTAGCAAAGCACCGTAAACATGTCTGCCTTACACGGATCTACTTTCTGAAGACTGAACACGACAACAGAAGTCTATGGCACAGAGGAATGTGATATATCAGACTTTGGACACATACAAAATACTTGTTAATGGATCAATTCATTGTTGGTTTAGCCAAATATGAGATTTGTTGACAATAAGAAAAATATGGAAAATTGCCAGCCTTATCCTTTAACTCATCAGTATAATGATGCAGGTTATTATTAGCATTATTTGGATTCTTAGCTTAAAAATAGGAATTAAAACACAAATTTTCACCTAACTATGTAATACAATATATATTGTATTAATAGTATAATTTTGACTGTGATTCATGTGACTCTATGTTGTATTAGCACATATTTGAAATGGCCTCTCTATGATATCATATTGTTATATACACATAATAAAAACACAAATACCAACACATTCTGACAATTCTCTAAGACCATTAGACCAAGACCACAGTAAAATGAGGAGATGATCCCAGCATGGAGTGAGAATGATCTAATCAGTGCAGCCGCATATTATCAGTGTTTGTCAAACTGCTGTAGAAAAAAGTCTCTCATGATCTTCCAGCTATGGTGACTTTTTACACTCAATGTCATTTAGTAAAACTGGTCAGATATTTGCTAAAATGTAGCCACAAGGTGGTTTCAAGCAGTCGATGTCAACCAAAACAACATGTTACATTTCCACTTCCGGTGTAGACATAAAGCTAAAAGATAAACTAACATAACTGGAGCACATCCTTTTTGTTGTCAGTACAGGGCTATGACATGCTCCAACAGCTAAAATGGTTTTATCCTCTTTTAAAAAATACCTGCAGTATCACTCTACTGTAGTTTATATTTCCTTACACAGAAACTGAGGAGAGTTCTAATTTCAGTTTGACTTTAATTTATTCTTGAATAATAATATTCTGCTACAAGTAGCTGAAACAGACTCTTCATTGTTCAGCAACTGGCACAAGATACAGTAAGAAAAATCAGCAGCTGTACTACAGTGTGAAATAGTTTGTTTTATACTCAGATACACATTCCTCCTGTTGAAACACCCACATACTTAAAATACACGTCATCTAAAAGATATAGGCCACACACACACACACACACACACACACACACACACACACACACACACACACATACACACAGACACATAGAGAAACAGTAAAGCCTGTAATCACTCTCTTCCCACTCACTCCGACCTGGCATTCCTGCCATCTGCACGCACAGACACACAGACAGACTCCCACATCCTCACTCAGAGACTGCATGTGGAGCAGCATGCAGAAAAATAAATAGGCTACACACACACACACACACACACACACACACGTACATACATGCACAATACGCTTGCTACATGCACACACGGCTGAATCTCAGGGGGGGTGCGTTGAAATGGAATTGCTGTGTTGTTGCTGTAGCCTATATGCCTTCCTGCTACGACACTCTAAGTAATTAAATATGAGGCAGCACGTGCAGTAGCAGCGCCACCCGTGAAAATTCCCCTCCCAGTCCGGATGATGGGAGAGAAGGAGGAGGGAGGACACGAGGAAGAAAATGCAATCATCTCTGATCTATCTGCTTGACTTTGTGCACTCCTTCCTATGAAAAATCCCATATGCTATGCTGAGAGTAAAGCAGTGTAAAGACATGCAGCGGTTTGCAGAGGACAAAGCGCTGCAGTGTCGAAAGCAAACACGGACTGGACTCATAGAGGCAGAATTTATGGAAAAAATCTTGTCTAGAATGCAATTTCACTGTGCTGCTGCCAAAATAATCCACTTCATTCTCATGTTATACTATGTAAAGTAGGGCTGAGTTGTTGAAACCATTACCAAACTATGAAAAAGGATATTTTCCGGTGTTGATATGCAGTAATAATATGTCAAAAATGTACAAAATAACATAATGCATTATATGCCGGTATTTTCCCATGGCCTGGTGGGCTATAAGATGTCATATTCTGTGTCCGCATACCAACAAACCCTTTTATTTTGTGGTGTTTTGGATTATTTATCAAAAGAAACACAGCATTCTGACAAGGAAACTTTAACACTGTTACTGCATCTTGAGCTCAAAATAGATTGGGGATGAGTATCAAGAACTGGTACTAAATTGGTACCAGTCCCTGACTGGTCGGTACTGAAATACTGATAAGCTCCTGGACAAACTGTGCTGCTATTGGTATGTATGCAACGTTAATTCACTCTAACATATCTGGCGTAGGTGGCAGTAAAGCACCTTAACGCTGGTTGCCACCCGCCATAAAACGGATAAAAAGAGAAAGGTAGCGCTGCACAGCCAGCGGCAGGCTGAGCCGCCGACCAGGGTGAGTCTGAGACAAAGGCGGGAAACAAGAGAGCTTCCCAGAGGAAGAGAGGCCTTGCCCGTCATGCTCCGAGATAATTTTATCTTCTGCCTTCTGCTTAGAAGTGGTGAATTTACACTAACTTAATATGATATAGTCTCTGGCTTTTGTTTAATGACGTAGCCAAGCGGATAGTTCTGGGTCTGAAAAGTGAAGCCAACGCAGAAGTGCCTTACACCTGCATTCTCTCTAATGACCAGTAGGGGGCGACTCCACTGGCTGCAAAAAGAAGTCTGATTGTATGGAAGTCTATGAGAAAATGACACTACCTCTCACTTGATTTATTACCTCAGTAAACTGTTTCCTAATGAGTTTATGGTCTCAATCGCTAGCTTAAAGTCTTTTTCAATACAGCATGATATTCATTTTGTAAATTATGATCCCATTTACTTTAAATTTGATGATAAAGCAGGGCATGCTTTAGGGCATGGTTACGTTGTGATTGACAAGTCGCTATCACAGTGACAAACCCATGGCATAACCCCAGATTAATTTACCTTAGCCATCTCTATTTCAGTGTGTTTTCAGTTAATTTTAACATTTTGGTCGCCTAAAAAAGTCTTGTTCAGTGTTTGGTTGTACTAAAAGACCCTCTGAGGAGTCAGATGTTCAGTTTTTCTAGTAAGTACAATTTGTTTTAATGGTGTTAAGCCTGCTTTTTGCTAGCAGAAATTAGCATTAGCATTATCACAGTTAACAATAGACTGTAAATGCACCGTGCTAACCAAACTAGCAGCTAGCTTTAGGGTCACCTCCACCCTGTCGTCCAGATATGGTCACTTCTCATCACTTCTGTCTCCAAGAATCCAAGATGGTCAAAAAAGTCAAAACGGGAGTCCACAAACCAGTGGGCGATGTCGCAGTGGCTACGTCCGTTATTTTTTAGCTTGGAGGGCTAACTTGGCTTGTTTACTATATTACATGAACGTTGCTTTTCTTCACCCATCTTTGGTTGACTACAGCCTTAATTGTTATGATAATAAGACTGTATTTTCTCTCTCCCTATCTTCTAATTTAACTATTATATTCATACATAAATAACTGTTGAATCTTTTCACATCTTTTCATGTCATGTCTTTATTTTTTGCACCAAATCATGGAGAGTAGTATCAATAAGAGTATCAATAAGTATCAGTATCAGTATTAATATCAGTATCAATAAAATCCTAATGATACCCATCCCTATAATAGATCAACATCACCAACAGCTCCTTCTTAACATTTGACTCCTTAATAACATCATCCTGTTAAACCAACAGCAAAGGCTGAGAGCACTTTTTTCCTCCCTTACATACATAAAGTCCTAGAAACACTGTATGCATGAAATGATTAAATATGAAGACGTTGAATATAAATTTTAAAAACAGCGCCCTAAAACAGTTCTTAGATCCTAAACTCAGTTTAAAGCTGCTCTAATCAATATTTTTATACTCTGCTCTGCAACTATACCGTTTCCGTTCACAAATAAGATCAAAAAACGTAGTTTCCCAGTCACCCAACAGCAGATGGACGAAGTCAAAACAGCTAAAAGGAAACCGAATATCAGTCTTACATTCGCAAAGTGGACAGAAACACAAATCCAAATGAATGCTAATGTTGCTACATGTCTGTTGGATGTGTTAAAAAAGCATATTGCTAATATGATTGCCATACCCACTTTGTTCAGGCATCATTTTGTCTTTGCAGCTTGTTACAATCAATTAATGAATGCAGGTTTTAAACAGTTGAACACTTGTATTACTATACACATGAGGACCTTAAACTTGCCCTTTATTATCTCACTCAAAGCACTCAAATCCCCAGATTTCCCCAAATTGAACTGTTCACAATCTGGTTATTCAGCTTCAGCTGTGAACTGGGTGGAAAATTGGAGATTTAAGGATCGCTGTAGGTCTTTTTCACAGCCCACACATTTTGACTTGTTATAGCATAAATAGCACAGGTACAAGTTTTTACAGTCGATCATTTCTCCACTCTATTTTAGTGTCCCGGTAAGTCGTGCCAGTGAGCCGGCAAGCACAATAACCCTTTTTCATAGCAGACATTTTCAATTGTCGTAGCAGTAAAAGCACAGGTGGAACTAATAACATTAGCAATGGCTCGGTCCCATGTAAGTGTCCAAGGAAGCTATACTGGTGAACCTTCATGCACTATGCCAGAGTCATGAATTTGAAAAAAAAAAAAAATTGGATTCAGCCATCATTAATGTTATTAATAGCACCTCCTTTTCCTGTACTGAGGGGTCAAAATGTCTTCTGTAAAAAAGGTCTATACCAGGGCCTGGAACTGGAGCACCTAATTGAAATGTAGTTTGATATGTTAATAAGAATTTCGCATCTACAGTATCTAGTATGTGATGACATTCAGTCCTCACAAGGGTAGGAGCAGAGTAATACACACAAAAACATATTCATTCTCCCTGCGGCTCTCGAGGAGTTTCTTCACAGCCACAGCGAAGGCTTGACGTGCTCCTCGGGGCAAAAGCAGTTATCTGATAATGTTTATCACGGCAGTCACCTCCGTTTTTTAAACGTATTCATTTATTTTTTACTCCAGAGGACTCTGAAACAGAAAACATGTAACACGTCTATGTTGCAGAGTTTTAACACATTAATTATACATCAGAGTCGGACTCCGCTGAGCACCGTCCGGCTGTGCTTCGTCTTACTGTGGCCCCATGCAGCCGCTGCGCCAGCAGCTTTACACTGCGCTTTTGGAGTTTTTTTTTTTCCCTACTGCATGTTTTCAGCCATGTGACATGAGGAGGGGGAGGGGGGAGAAGAAGAAACACGGTGACAAGAAAGAGATGTGTTTATAAGACCAAAATAGAAAGTAAGGAGGGAGTGGGAAGTGGGATGAAGAGGGGAGGCATGATAAGTAAAGAAAGAGTATTAAATAAGGAGAGGAGGGAGGACAAAGAGGTGACAGATGAACCACTGGACTGGATGATATTACGGTCTTATGAGCTGGTCATATGTGAGGCTTCTCCTTCCTCCTCTCTATGTGTGAGGGAGTGGGATGACTGCATATATGAGGCACATATGTATAGTGAAGCGTATAGATGCCTAGGGACACATTCACGTCTAATGGCACAGTAGTGAAAGCCACAGTGCTGGAGGAGCAAACAGACGAGCCTTAGTAGCATGACAAAGAGGAGGAAAGGTCCTGTGCTGATCCGAGTGGTTTTGCTTTTGTGTGTGTGTTGGAGTTTAAGTGTGTATGGGCTTTCGTAAGTGCATGGAAACATTGTTGCCTCAAGTGTATATATTTGTGTGCACTTCTGACCATTGGAACACGAGTATAAAAATGGTTGTGCATCACTTTGGATGTCAGGATCTTTATTCAAGAGTGTAAAGTTCTACTGTAAAATATTACGTGAGTGTAATACTGCTTTCCTCCTACAGGATGTCCCTGTGGTCTTGCAGTGAAGACTCTCTTGTGACTTAAAGGACCATTTTGTCAATTTTCAACCTTATCTCTGGCTATCCGAATAAGTGATATAGTGTGAAAAATGCCTGTAGTTGTTGCTGATGTTCTCTGTGTTTCTGGGGGCTACAGGATATTTCAGCTTGGATTTCTAGTATCCGCCTCTGGGTAGCCAGGGGGCATGCTCTAGATACCTGCCACTCTTTGCTTGTATTGCAAACTAGCTATGTTTCCAACAGCAAAAATGGCATCCCAAAATATGAATGCAGAGGATTTTCAATGGAAGAGGAAACATTTTACTGTGTTTTGGCTTACTCTGATATTCAGCCATATTCATTGAGCCAGAGTGGGTTTGGGGGTTTGGGTGCACTGATTGGACATCCGTGTGGCAAAGAAAGGAAAGAAGGAAAGGAAGGAAGAACAGAAGGAATGAAGGAAGGAAGATCAACATCTCTGTCTTCTTCTTGCTGTGGCCTCATCAGGGAGTCATAACATGAAAAAGTATTGGATTTGGTGGGGCAAGATCCTCACTCACACAATGCCAAGTTAAGATGATTAAATGACTGTGCGATGCCGTTAAGACCATGAGGATGTTCATTCGCTAATCCGAAGGCAGAGCAACACGTCTAACTGAGGAGCTACGTAGCCACCCATCAGGTTCTTATTTCCCCTTTTAATTTGACATTTTAAGGCCAGAAAACGTTCAAATGAAAGGGTGAAAGATAGATAATCAGGTCTTTCAGTGATCTATCTCTGTTTTCAGGCAGAGCCATTGCAAGGGTTGTGCAAATGGTGTGATAGGTCACAAAACTAGTGGCCTCACAAATCCAGCGTACAGCACATGAATAATCAATTTCACTTCTGTAAACCCTTTTATGCATAACTGGTCATTTGACGCCTTCTTGATATAACCGTATTGATTAGTTCGGCTTTAATTTCAGCAAGTGATGACCTGAGACAATTCTGTCAGTTGTGCGAATCAGTCTTCTGACTGGTGATAGGGTTGGCATGATCATGCTACAGGCATGCATCATGTTGCTTAAGGAGTGTGTAGTGGTGTTTGGTGTTTTGTTATCTTGTATATAGCATCTCAAACTACATTTGCATTAAATTGTGCCCTTTTTGTTGCAACTTAACCTTGCTATATGTGTGATGTACTTTGTGGTTGGATCAGGGCCTCTCACCCTGGAACAGCTCTGTGTTCAACCTCTGAGGCACACTGATACTTCAAAAACATTATTCAGAAGTTCAATACGTAACCAAAATGTGCAAATTATACTGAATTTGACTGTAGGGTTTCTTCTCTGTAGCTACAGCCAGGCAGAGGCATCACTCATACCAGGAGTAGATGACACTGATGCACTGATATTCAATAGAAAGACAGTATGAGTCCAAATCTATCATCAAAAGCATATATTGTAGTTACTGACACAGCAGCTACTTTTCTTAAAAGTGAGGCTGCATGTTTCTCTGTGACCGGCTGTAAGATGAGTGCAGCTCCAGCTGACAGAGGAGGTTTGTTTAAGTTTTGACCCCGCTGTGCTCTCCGTGTTCCATCCGCTCGCTGGGAGGTGATCAGTGATACCGATCATAATTAGTCAGATCAATGAGGAGACTGACGGCCATCTTACTGCTCTCCCTGCTTCTATCATTAACAGGGTGAGATAGTTATCTGTTATTAAAGACAACTGATGTTGCCCCCTGAACTGGATGAACAAAAGAAACTGTAAAGAGGAAAGGAGAGATCAGTAAAACGGTTTACAGCAGCAGGAGAAGAGAGGAAATATAACAGAAAGTGTAATGTATGAAGACTCTATACAGAATACAGTTATGATTTTTTTATGGGGGTTCATACTGTAGATTTGATCCCATAGTTTGAGCTGTGTGATTAGGGAGAGGTGGAAAGTGAGTCTCATTTTCATTTGTATTATACATACTATGGTGACTCAAAAGTGTCCATCTTCCATGAAATGCCTCAACAAAACCCTAAAATACTCAGGTGTCCAGATGATCAAACACTGGGATGGTGGTTGATTCGTTAAGGTTTGTTAACCTCGTCTCAAAAGCTTGAAAAAGAAGGAACGACAACTGACATTTTAACTGCTTTTGCTGCTACATATATCTGACAATTTAACTATTTACAGTACACACTGACTGCTTTCATCACTTCCTCTTCAAGTGAAACTTCCGCTGCGTTCATTGTTTAACCAAGTTTATCTGCTTTCAGTTTAACTTTGTTACACTTTGACGATTTCAAATTAACTGATACTTTCCTCAGCACGTACACTTAGAATAACACTTCAACTTCTTTCAGTGCCATGGCCTCTTCCACTATGCATTCTGAATCTAGCTTATATGAATGACGCAAAAATAAAAAATTTGGTTGGTTGTTTAATTAACTGGTTAAATAAAAGGAAGGGAAAAGACATACTGTAGATTTATACAGCACTAGTCTGACTTGTGTCCCTTTTCTTATCTCTCTGTATCACTGTCCAACAATATCACTGCCTATCTCACTGCTCAGCACACACTGGGAGGGCTGGCTAGTAAAAGGCTGATGACTTCATTAAGAGACACTTGCTCCGCTACACTCCACTGACAACAAAGGCCATGAGTCAGGCAATTACCCATATCTCCCAAGAGGCTGCAAGTGGGTTCATCTATGACTGCTGGAGGGGGAAAAAAGTAAAAAAAAAAAAAGTAAAGTATCTCATCTAAAGGGAAGCGAGGATGGAGGAGCAGCCTCAGGTTGAGAGAGGGAGAGAGTCCTCTATTGGTCTACTATCATATTGGGCTGATATTGGGTTTTATTAAAGGGGAACTAGGCAAGAGGTTTATTGCCATTTAGTACTAAATGACCATAATATATTTCTCTGGAGGTTGGACAGGTTATGAGTTTTGTGGCTTTTGAAACTCTCTTTCCATCCCATTCTTCCCAGCCTCGTCACCAACTAGAGTTTCAAGATGATCCCAAAACCCCTAAACAGAACACACACACACACACACACACACACACACACACACACACACACACACACACACACACACACACACACACACACATGCACTATGGGCATTTTCAAATTCTTAGTGTTGAAGGAAACTGAAAGAAACTGCATCACCAGCTCACTGAACATTTCTGTTTGACCTCTACTCTACTGACCAGAATACTAATTTCTTGTGAAAATGTGCCTATAATCACTACGTCAATTACAGGCCAGGTCCCATCAGCTCAAGGGGACAGTCGAGGAACTTCATTGTTTTTGCAATTCATTCTGGTCAATACTGAAGGTCAGCTGAGGTCACAGATGATTTAGTGACCCAGAGCAAACTACTGCCCACCATCTCTGATGTTCTTCTGTAAAATGTCCAGCTTTTCATATTATTTGTTATCAAATGTTTGACCAGCAGGATTTTAATCATTAGTCTGAAATGTAACCTAGTTGCCTCAGGTTTCAGCACACCAAAATAGCTAATAAAACAGCTTTGTTAGTCTTCTTTCAGTGGGGACTTTTAGTATGCCAAGGGTCTGTTCTCCTTGACAAAAACATAAATCCTGCGGAAAAATTCAATACCTGAGTCTATTTACTGATATTGAATATTTGGCCCACTTTTATTGCCAGATAAGAATGTTGATAATGGTCGATTACAGGGCTGCGACTAAAGATGATTTTCATTATCAATTCATCTTCTGATAACTTTTTTTGTTAATTCATTTGGTCAATAAAACTGCCACAATCACAATGTCTTGTTTTGGCTGTTTAATGGCCCAAAACCCAAAGAGATTCAATTTTCTTTAATGTTAGACAAGGAAACCTGAAATAATCACATATTTGGCAATGGTTGCCGATTAATTTACTGTTGATTGACTAATCGATTCTGCAAAACCTGTTAAATTTTCACTGCCATGTTTTTAAAATTAAAACTGAAAAATATGAGTAAATGTGTGATGGGATGCAAACTCTAGTGACATCCTACACACCTGTCCATCACTTCCACACCCTTACTGGGAATTCACACAGCGATGCAGAAGTGCCAGTGTTACATCTAACTGTTCCAACCACACTGACTCCAGCATCACTACCCTCTGAATCAGCTGTCCTGTCAGCAGCAAAGCTCCTGACCGAAGAGGACACCTGACAGCTTGTCTTCACCAAGTCAACTGTTTTACTGAAATTCTTCAAGTAGGCTTCATGGGAAATATACAGGAAAAACTGCATTCTTTTTATTTATGGTTTCTATGTAATTTCCCCTGCACACAAGCTCATTGATCAGTTATTATAGATATAGTTCACAACATATAGACAGCAGGAGATTTGTGTTTCAAATGGCTGCTGATGTAAATACTTTACCATTATAATGCGATTGTTACATTTTAGTGAGTGAAAGATGTAAAAAAAAAACATTCAAAAGCGTTCCTAATGTGGATTCCTCTTTACTTTCTGTTAATCTACATGAAGAACGCACTACTTCCTGCATTTGGACTAAATGTTGGCACTGGACATAAATCATTAGATATAGAATCATCCAAGACGCACATAATTCTTAGGGATGCTGGGCTGGTTTGGCCTGCTCACTTATTCAACTTAACCATGCCTGCTGCATTCATGGGTTCAGAATGAGACCTTTGACCTCTCTTTACTGTGTTAAAATAATGAAGCCTATATGCCGATACATAATTAAGGATACTGAATATCATCTATCAGCAGTGTCCCTTTAAAAGTCATGAAGAGAATTCAAACTTCATATGGTTTTGCACCAGTGATTCTGACAGGTCTATATTTTAGAGAGGGGACCCAGATGTTTTATAGCTAATAGCAACACTGGACCGTGGCTGCAGCTAATCTGTGCAGTGATGAGGACCGGGTTGCTGCCAGTCACACAGTCTTGTGAGAAGGAGGCCATGAAATCACATTTTTACCAAAGTGGAGACTATTAAGGTCTGAAAACTGTTGTGCTGTGCAATTCCTTTCAGAAGTGACTCAAACATTCTTGAAATATTAAAGGCGATGTTCACTCCAAAGTGCTGGTGATCGTTCCCATCCGGTGGTTGATGAAAGCTGACGGCCTGGTTTTTGTGTGCTGCTCTACAAATAAACAGGATAGGGAGGCAGTTGAGCCATCCCTAGTAGGTTTTTTCCACTGGCACTTTTGGCTGCACCAAGTCAAACCATGCCGCGTTTATTTGCATTTCCATTACCAGTTTAAACATGCCAAGTCGTGCCAAATTGTGCCAAGTTGTGCCTGAGATGGACCATCTCCGGACTCGGGCCAAAGTGTGCCTGAACCGCCTCCAAGCGGCCTGCGGTAAAGTCTCCCCGACCGCAGCAAGCTTGTGATGATTCCCTTCTCCTCCTCAAACAAGCATGTGTTGCAAGACTAAATTCATGTCTGAGCTGGAGACCAGAGAGAAAAACATTTTTAAAAGCCTAAGAGGTTTTAAGTTTAGTTTGAACTTTCAGAGTCCTGATCGCTTTCAGCCATATCAGAGCCGTGTTAAGTTACTGCCGATGAAAACATTTCCTGCCACTGTTGCTGATTCATATTAAAAGCTTTCACTGACAAACTAATGGAAGGCTTTTATTATGAAGAACTTATAGGAAATTAAATGTGTTTATCCACTGTTTTATAGCCATGACTTTGACCACTAGTCACAGCCACAAAAAACCTGCTGCTTTTTTATTCAAGATAAGCGTCATCAGTTAAAGACACACCTTCAGGCGAGTCCCTGCCATGCCGGGCTGATGACCAAGTCAAACTGAGGCAAGCCGGCACATGTGTATGGAAAAGGCCTATAAGTGTTTCAGGCACAGTGCATCTTCCCCCAAATTCCCTTGAAGAGACGTTAAACACATGATTAAGTGCACAGTAAAAGACAGAGACTCTGCGAGCATACAAGACTTTCATCGACCTTTTCCTTCTTTCTTCTTTCTTGTATTAAAATAGAGCCAGTCAAGACTGTACATACATTAGCATTAGAATGACTCAAAATTCAAAAGAGACAATCTATTTCAAATCAGCCGAGTTTCAAATGCACATTCATTTTGGCAATCTATCTCATCCCATTTCTATGCACATAAGATGTTTCCCCTCATTCTCCTGATGAACCCAGCTCTGCCAACAAGATGCCACACATGCAGCCAAAACAAATACAGGATGGGAAATAGCTGGATGGCCTGAATGTGCTCAGAATACTTAATTTCATGTTTAATTCATTTCAGGTTAATGACAACATTTTGCCTGATTCATGGCTGATTCCAGATGAGCTCCTTTCTAAACACAACACCTCATGCTGTCAACAACCCGAGGAATATTTGAAAATTCTGAACCTAACTACCTTGGTGATTACCCAGAAACCCTGCAAGGTGTCATCAGTAAACTCTTCACAGCATGCTCATGGTGTGTGATTACCAAAGAACAACAAAGGGATGAGAGAGGAGAACAATCTAACAAGGCTTAAGCCCAGATTTCTCTGGACAGAGAGCGTCCCCTCTGACAAATCTGACCTGTGACTTCTTATGGGGACAAATTATTTTCCAGTCACCACACTAACAAGTTTTCATCTGGGCAAATAATGTTAAAAAGCAGTGTGTATGTTGATTTTAGGTCTGAATTTTTATTTCAGCTTTCATGGAAATTACACTTTGAAAAGTAGATATTAGGGGAGGGCAATATGACAATATAAGATTGTGAACGATTAAAATGTCTCCACAATCTGCCTTTACAGAGAGATCGTTAGTACTGTGCTACAGTGCACATTGTATCAGTTCAGCTCCTTGACAGAGTGCAGTCTGCTAGCAGGAGGCTAACAGGTAAGCGCCTCATACCGCATCTCCAATCTGCTGGAGTTAATGACCTCTAGCGACAAGGATCTCAAGCAGGGCAAACGATCTGCACCGTTTACATCAGCAGCCCAAACTGTTTGAGCATCGTCACATCGCCAGTTCACCAGTTAGCTCACAGGTTTGATGCTTGGTAGAGTGTTTGTGAAATCTACAGCCCCCCCCCCCCCCCCCCCCCCACCCCCCCACAGCACCTTTTAAATGTCTGGATAGGGCTGTGTCTGACAAATTCTATAACTTTCCAAAACCAACAATCACAGCAACTTTCCGCAGCGGTTGGCCAGGTAAGCAGATGTGAGACTCATCTTACACACTACTTCCATTACTTTTCATGTACACATATGATTGCAACACAGTGAATGCCTTCCAAGAAAGACTATCTCACCCCACCCACTGTTCAAAGCAGCCATGAACACTTTTGCCCTCAGATGTGGTTCAACGGCACTTTATATGAACCTTTAAACCATCTTTTCTGTTTCAGACATGTTCTGACTATCAATCAGTGATTAATCATAAACCTAGCCAACAAACATTTGAAATTGGTCACCTGAGAACATTACTTGCTGATGACATTATTAAAAATATTGGCATTAACCCCAACCCCCCCAAAACTTGACCAAAGCACCCATAGTCAACCTAAATCTACTGTATGTTTCCAGTTACTTAGGAAGAGATCTATTCAGCATTTTCAAGTGAAATAGTGAATGAAGTGACACTTGAAGGGACAGATGTGTTAAGTATAGGGTCAAAAGCAGAGCGCCGGGGGATTAAACACGCTGATTTCCAGCATAATCTCTCCACTGTATTGCTACTCAAACTCACTGAAAGACAAAGACATGGGATTGGATTTGTCAGAGAGAAGTGACACAGCTTCACCCCCACTAATTCATCGAGGCACCGCTAATCCTGGCTCGGCTCAGACTGAGAAGCGTCTGGGATTCGGGGGAAGCACTATTGTTCGCTAAGAGCCATTAAACTCCTTGTCAACTAGAGTGCATCTCACGATCGCAGATATGGCTGAAAGTATGTGCGCACACATTTGCCTTGGCCATGGTGCACATGTGTGTCCAGGATGCTGGCTGTGATTGGAAAGTGATTTATGGAAGAGTTAAGTGTGAGGTGTAAAAAAGCGAGCCAAGTGGAGAGGGAAGCGACAAACAGATAAACAGCACAAGGAAGACAAATAGAACAGGAAAACGTGTGCATCAGGGAATGTGGCGGTGGCTGTGAAGATGGAGAGGTCATGGGTTGTTTGTTTATGTGCATGTGTGTTACTGCAGACCAGCAGGATCATGCATTTCAGAAGGAAAGTAGGTGTATGCACACATGACTAGGAGCAGCAGAGCTTCATCTGACTGCATGCCGGCTTTAAGAGACTGGCTCCTGAGGTCAGTAAGTGGGCGACAGACCGCATCTTCTACCATACAACATTAGTCATCCCACAGCCTTATTCAGACCAAGAACACATGGATCTGACACAAAGACCTTTAATGGCGTGACTCACACATTTAAAGTGTGATTAGAATTAGTCACAAGTCCAGTGAGTCCAGTTGGACGTTAGACATTTATAGATGACCATGTCAGTAAAATAAAATAAACGCACACATCCTGGCTCTAGAGCATGCAAACCAAAGGACAAACATAAGAAGCAAAGCTTCTCTTCACTTGATTGTGTAGACTACTGTGCAGAGTATTTCAAATGTGTTATCACTGTCTTCAGGTCATTGTGCTGAGAAAATAATAGCCAATTTTATTTAAATTATGAGTCTAAAACAAATAGAGATTTCTTCCCTTTTCTCCTCCTTGAAGAGATTTTTCCTGATCTGAGTTAAGGGCCCAATGATACAGGGAGTCTTTGTTGTACAGATTGTAAAGCCCTTTGAGGCAAATGTGTGATTTATGATTTTGGGCCATATAAATGAAATTGACTTGACCTGTTAAGTTAATATACATGATATTATCCCACACTGTGTACATATAAATCACAAAAAAGGAGATAAGGTGCTTAAAACTTTGTTGAAATGTGAAAAAAGGGGTCTGCAATGTGAGGAAGATATGTTTTCGAATCAGGGAAGATTCGTGATTTTTATTCATAGTTTACTTAAAAGTATCTACTGACATATCCTCTAACAAGCTATAAGCCAAAGTAAAACTTTAAAAGGAGTTACCTGCACTCTCTATAGAGAACCTAAAGATGAAGGAGTCACGAACAATATAAAAGCACCAGAGGAGCAGTTATGACTGCAGAATGTATTATTTTATTGTCAAATAGAAGGTAAGTGGAATATTCACTTGAAAGTTGGCACCCAGCTGTAATTTGTCTAAACGTGTGAACCTCTTAAAGTACTTTCTTGTGGTAGTTTGAACCCGACAGGCGCATCTCATCTGCGTTCCGCCGGGTCTCTCCGTGCGGCTTCAGAGCGCAGAGACCCCGGCAACAAAACCTCCTCCCTCCCCCCGGACACACTCACCGAACTTTTGCTGCCACAGACGATATCGCATCACTCCTCAGATTCTTCCTTTTGGACACCGCAGTTCCCATGCTGAAGTGGAGACGACCCAGGAGAGAAAACGCAGACCATTCCACTGACTGATCGGCGAGGGAAACAAACAAGAAAGAAAAACACTAATCGGAGAAATGAAACTCATCCGTATCCAACGAGTCACGCTATAATAAATTCATATTTATCATTATAATATCTTTGGATATAAAGGCTGAATGTTCAGAGGTCTGCGGGCTCAGCGTGGAGCGCAGCGGCACTGCTGTAGGATACAGTGAGTACGCTGCTGCGCTGCGCTCTCCTCTCCTCTCCTCATCCAACTGAAGCTTCCAGGAAGGAAACTGAGACCATAAAAGGAAGCCAGCCGCCTGTCTCCTGCACGGCCTGGACAGGTGCGGGGTGGGCAAAGACGGGAGAAGAAGATGAATACGCATGTTCGTTATTTGGGTGTGTGCTGGATGTGAGGAGGTGTGAAGTAATCTTGCAGTTTATTATCAAGCAAGACGATGCTGTGACATTCATCTGTGTTGCCTAATAAATACATTTCCAGGTAACACAGCACATTAAAGACAGAACTTTTCTTAAAGCTGTTGACATGAACTGGTAGTCATGAGACACTGGAGGTTAATCAGGCACGTGGCAAGCAGCACACTGTCAGTGCATAATAATAGTTCAAATCAGAATGCGATTTTTAAGCTCTAGCCCAATGAAAAATAAGACTATTCATAAAAGTTGAAAACCCTGCTTCCTACTCATTCCACCACACAATATGAGAGTGTGAGTGGGTCATGATCGGAGGGGTTCGAGACCATGATCGTGCTCAGCAACTTAATTACCTTCCTATATCTTTTGTGCACAGTTGACATTTTGCCAGAGGGTGGTGCTGGAGGAATGTCCAAAGTGCAAAGGGTTCATCCTCTGGGAAGCATGAATGTGGTAAGTCGGTTACACTTTTTGCAATGTGCATTATTACAAGTGTCAGTATGATTTTGAATGAGGCTTATGTACTCCTGGAACATAAATCAAAAGTTTGGTTTTAATTTACTTTTGTTTTGTTTTCATTTCTCATATCTTCCTGCCCAGGTCCTCCAAATTCAACAGCAAAATATGCCTTTGTCTTTTATTCTGTGCTTTCCACAAACTGTTACAAATTGCTGTTGAAAAATAAATCGGTTTTATGATGCAACAACAGTATGGTTAAGGTTTGGTTAGAATTAGGCACATAAAAACACTCGGTTAGATTAGTGGTTTGGGTTAAAATACTCAGTACTTAGTAAAGTACTTTGTTAAACCTGCAGTTGTGAACGTAACATTGAATATATATATGTTTAAGTTATTTGTTAGCACTAACACTATCTTATTTACACATCAAGCAGTTAAGGAGCAACATTATTCATTTGGAGTTGTGTTTCAGGCCAGCTGCCAAATGTAAGCCCAGTGTTCACTCTCTGATGTTTTGTTGACCCATCCATCTACCGCCACCTCCTACTTACATGATAATGTATGATAATAACTTCTGTAAGTTGAATGTAAACATATCATTTTGGGGAACTTGCTGAAACAAGATCTTTTTTTTGGAGAAGCACTCTAGTCTGCGCCATCTTTGAATGAACATGGTTTGTTTTGACTGAGAGGTCCGTGTTACATAAAATCACTCTCTGCAATAGACGTGTAATCCCTCACAAGTGGAATATGATCTCATTAGAAACAGAGGAAAAGTTATTATCAAATGTCAGACAATCACGCTTGTTTGGTTTGCCAGTAACCATAAAATGATTAAATCCATTCTACTTTTTGCACCTCCTAATGACAGACAGCACCAGCAGCAAGGATTTTGCTTGAGATTTAGCGAACTGTGGAACTGTGTAGCTCATTACAATAAAGGAAGTACAGATTGCCCAGGGACCACACTGAAGATTAACAAAAGCAGAGCACAGTAAACGGGGAGAGGATCATTTGACTTTCATTTCCAATCCCATCAAGATGAGTATTGACCTGAGAATAATACAGAATATCTCCTGCTCTCTGGGGAAACAAAATCAATTCCACGTCAATATTCAATCAAAGAGGAAAAAAGCAATTCTTCCTTTTAGTCACAATATAAGGAAACCTCATTATTATTATGAAAGCACGTGTAACATACATAGTACAGGCTACAGTTTATACACAAAGCTCATCACGTTTCATATTTCAAAAACTCCCACAGAATCTGTCTACTTATCAGTGCAGAAAGACAGTCAAGCAGCTCCAGTCTGACACTTCGCCTACCATAATCACCCCAGCCCAAGACTGTGAACCCCGAACTCTAATCTGGAGAAAAAGCCCAGAATATTTCTGCTAATCAGGCGTGTGGGCAAAGCAGACCTGGACAAGACTGACAGTGTGAAAAATTCTGTCTATGATAAGATTTTCTTGCTTGATGACTTACTAATTCAGCACACAAACACAACTAACTGGCATGAGAAATTAACCCAAAAAGCATATATACCAAGGCAAGAAAACCAGGGTGAGGTGAGGCGGGGTCACAGTCTTACCACAAAGAAAATAATTAGCAGGGATTTTAGATCGTCAGTCACTAACTGCCTCAAACCACCATTGATTTTAGCAGCAGAAAGCTATAGTGACTGTATGATAAGAATAGAACAATGGAGGGTACCATGCTATCTGTCATCACAGCCATGGAAATAAGATCTGTCTCCCTGGATTAGACTTCAGAGACTTCATACCTGCTTCATTATCGCAGACATACAGGAGATGGGGGTGGATGGTGAGTAAGAGTTCAGTCGGATGATTTGCATTACATACTGTATGTTCTCGTTCTATTATATAGACTGCCACACTGCAGTCAATGGTGAACACTGGATTCAGTTCAAATATTTCCACAGAGACTCACATATAAACTCAGTAACACATATCCGACAAGTCCTCCAAACTAAATGACAAAATAGGTTGTGTGTTGTTACCTTTCTAAAAGAACCATACAAGTGTTTTCTGACTGGTGCCTGTAGTGGCAGAAAAAAAAAAACAATTCTTATGACTGTTTTATGCTGTGCCACCTGTGTTGTTGAGGTTTGGTTTGATGTGGTTCAGGTTAGGCAAACATCATTGTTTGGGTAAAATGTTACTTGGTTAAAGTACCTTTGAGCTCATGCTTACAAGAAACTGATGTTGACTGTTTAATTTATTGGCTCAACCGTATTCCTTGACCTCCTTGCATGAATTTCACCACTGGACTGTTTATTAAGTCTGTGTTTATTTCTGCAGAAAAGCTAATGTATATAATATACAGGTGTTAGCTATAGCTAGCTAGCAAAGTAGGTTCTTACAGCCCTGGGCTAAGCACATTTTTTTGCTCAAGTTGAAAAATTTTATACTCAGCAACTATTTTGCTCATTAGCAAAACTAGCAAAACTCAGCTAAACTTCCTTTTCCACGACTGCATCACTTTTACCTTCTGGGGTTTTTTTTTTGTTTGTTTGTTTCTTTCTTTTGTTGGCAAATCTGTATGGAGCCTCCAGGCATATTGAGCTATCATTTGTATAAAGTTAAAATTGTTCGACATTCAGTTCCTTCCTGTTTTCACGTTGCTCGTCAGTCCGGTGTCACCATCTATCCCATAATTATTCTTTGAGAGGTAATTCACTTAATCCTCATAGAAAATGTCCAACTTTTCTTCACAGTTAAGAATTTTTGCAGGGCTGTAACAAAGACACAATACTTTCTGCCTTTTCTTCTGAGACACAAAAGTGACAGTTTACATGACAACAAGAGATTATCATATAAATGTAACCAATGCTGTCATTCTTTTCATGATGGTCTCCACAAATCAGCCATGGCCATGTTTTTATTAAAAATAGAACAAATGAATGTTCAATTAAGGCTATACTCATATGCTGAAAACACTTCCTTTTCTTTGTGTCAGGGGTTTGGTCCACCTTGACAGGCTGCTGCACATAAAACTGCCAACTTTTGTTTGAGCAATAAATCACTAAAGTGCAGCGCCACAAATCTGAGCTTTCTTCATCAGATTTCCAGTCACAGCTGAAAAGGTTAGACAGGAGTCAGCATATCTCATTCACTGGATAGCAAATAAGATACAGATTCAGACCCAAAACTCCAAAGGTCAGTTGGGGAGAGAGGTTCTGCGCCCATATAAATAATGCAAATACTGACTGATGAGAACACACAAGTACCTATTTGTGACTGGACCTCAAAGTTGCCCTGCTACATGCTGTTGGCTGTGCTGGCTTGCTTTGGTGTGGAGTCTGAAGACTTAAGTATGACTGAAATATCAATGATTTCTGTCCTAATCAGCCCAGAGTGGTGCACAGAACTGGCCCAGGAGGAGGAATTCACCAAAGCAGACAACCTGACCTCCATGGAGCAGGGTAACCACAACGCCCCACTTGCATGGATGTATGCATACAAGAGACCACAACCCACAATGCCCATCCATCACACTCGCCTGCCCTCCCCCTTTATTATCTCGCCTCCTTCCTCCTCTTTGCTCTCTCCTTGCGCCGCCTCTCCTCTTCTTCTCTCCTCCTCCTCCTCTTCCAGCACGTGAGGCCAGTCAAGCAATGGTGAGCAGAATATGTGAACAAATCGTCTCTATGAATATTTAAGCAGCCATCTGTTTTTTCTTTTTTTTGTGGCTAGTGTGTGGCTCTCACGCCCATCCACAGTGACAGTTCTTCACTACCCAGGCGCACAAAATCACACGCAAACACACATAGGTGTTTGTATGTGTGCTTACACACACACACACACACACACACACACACATACCATACGATGCTGCTATAGGAGTGTGCCTCATGCAGAGACAGTGAAGGTTTTAGCTTGTGTGGTTGTAGCTACAGCTGAAATCCTACACACTCTGCAGAAACATTTGCACTCCATCCAGCATGTTAGGTGTACCAGCAGGCAGGGACTATCTCTAATCTGAGGCATGTGATTGCACAAAACGTGAACCTTTGAAATCTAAGCATCGCTGTGCCAGTTTCCTTGACAGGCTTATCTAAGTGGGATGCTTTTTGTGAGAATGCTGATGAGTGTAGTGAGTGAGAGAAAACCTCTGCAAAGGTTGATAAATGGTAGCGTAATACTGCCAATCAGCTGTTACCGATGTAGTCCATACCACCCACGTGCAGATAGACAAGAGTAATGAGGAGAAGCAACTGAAGCAGGCAGACAGGCACAACAAACACTTTATGTAGAGCAATGCAACATATCCAGGGATGGAGAGGAGAGAATGTGGCACCAGAGGCTGCTTTGCCTGAGGATGAACCTCCCAGGAAGGCTGTAAACTTTCAACCTCAATAAGAGGTTGCAGTAAACAGCCCAGAGGAAACTGTGCCTGGGAGGTTCAGTTCAGAGAAAAAAAGCCAGTGTAGCCTGAAGCCGGGTTTCCTCAGTGTCTTCAAGTGGCCTCTGCCTGCCACGTCTGAAGTTTCTCACACTAAAATAACCACAAACCTAAAAATAAAATCACTGTTATGTGAATCATATTCATGCCTTATGGTGAAATCACTCAGATAATGTAGATAAATACTAAAATAAATAAGAAATTAATAAACATACATTAGAATAAATCTATCATTTCAATGTACAGTTAATTATACAACATGTAGTTCCGACCAATCAATCTGATTGGTCAACCAGACATTTAGAACGTGCTCAAATCAGCATGACAGCGCACCTAGCCATGCTCAAATGAAAAAAGCCTCATCACTAAAAATATTAGAACTACAGACTGTGAAGTTACGCTAACAACAAGTCGTTTCTGGGTAGACGACTGGTGGTTGATTTGAATTGCGGAGATATGTGAACTTGGCAAACATGTTTTTCTCTGTTGTCATTTTCAGCCGTAACTGTAACATTTGAAGATATTTAGTTAAACACGGTGGTCCGACCTATCTGACATTTCTGTTGGCTTAATTTTATGTACTGTGTTGCTTTGCTAGTGTCGTTTGTTTGTTTTGTTTTGTGGGGAAACCCGGAGCGCAAACTTCACATTTTTTGCTAGTTAGCTAAAAAATTTTTTAAACTAGTTAGCTTAAAAATGTCTGTGAAGTTTGAGGACAAAGTAGCTAAATCTGTCCATGGAAAAATTATTTTTTTCAGCGGATATCTTAGTTACAACGAGATTGAGCTAGCAAAGCAGTTTTGTGTTTATATGTAAGGTATTTATTCAGTTCAGGAAATGCTGTAATCTCCAGAAAGTGTTAGCTAAAGTTAGCTAGCTGAGTCAGCAGGGACTAGAAATCGTCTCTGTTGCTAGGTTGTTACTAAGGGTCGACCTACTTGCTGGAGTAGTAAACTAGGTTTCATTACATAGGATTCTACTGACGTGAGTGATTGTTTTCTAGGTATTAGTCATACTCCATGTATTTCCATGGAAATGGAGATAACACAAGCAAAAAGTTTTTTATTTTTTGAGGGAACTGCCTCACAATATGACTAAATTTTGTTTATATCTTTTATTTTGTTGGTATATGTTGTATAACCGCAATATTACACTTGAGGGTGTGCTTTACCTTATTGTTAGCACTTCAGTGATACTTCAGTGACACCCTCTTGTGTAATATTGCTTACATATTCACTCCCTGTTGAGCTTGTTTCTTCCAAGAAGATTGTGTGGCAATAAATTATGAGGTGCTTCTTCATTTGAAACCATCAGTCTATTTGCCTTGAAATGTAAGCCCCAGTTCTCCACAGCTTTTAGTTATAAATTAAACATTTCACAAATAGTTATAGGAGTGCATTTGTGTTTGGTCCTACTTGGTTTCAAGAGAAGCTCTTTTTCACAAAGTTAATGTTTGCAAACAGTTCCATTTATGAAATATGCTTCAGCAACCTCTAAAGTTCAATATTAACCATTAATATATTAACCAACATGTATAAATGCAAAGTATAATTTATTCATGTATAGAATTGGATAAAATCTATCCCAGCGTGCACTGGACCGGGAGCTATCCACTTGGGATAGTAGGGTTTCAAGACTTAAAACCAAAATAATGAAATTGAAAGATGCCAAAAAGATTCTTAGCTGTAGAGTCGGGTGATAATTCTGTGGTTTTCACTTTTCACATTAAAAATAGTAATTTGATCCATTGTTAATATAAAAATATTGATCAGTGCAGCTTTAAAGTTGCATTTTTTTGAACTGGTATAACCTGTCAGTAACCTCAGTAACTGCAACTTGTAAGAGGCTTTTTTATTTTCAAAATAAAAATATCCCAAATTTCTCCTACAGCCTTCCCTTATCAGCCCCAAGCAGTGGGGGACTTTTATGTCCTGCACAGTGGTGTGTGTGTGTATACCTGATAAGCCTCTCCATTACAAATCTGCTGAAGTTGTTTTGCATGCCTGGTCCACTGTACACATCAACAACTGTCCAACAATCAGGAGGATCCTGCTGACTGTTCTCTCCACTGCATCTCAAGTAGAGTTTGAGCCACTCCTCACTGCCAACCTGTAGAATATAAAAGAACTTCATTTATACTGAGGAGAAGATAGGCTCCACTTTTAGGTTGATATATGGGCAGAAAACCTTTTCCGAAATAATGTTTACTAAGTGTAAGCTAGCAAGTGTTAGTTAGTGTAACAGAAGCTACCCAGAAGAGGGGTGCGACGCCCATTCTTCCTCCTCTGGTTCGAATGCAATTGTATTCTTTTCTCCAGTTTAGCGCTAGCATAGTTTGCTAGCTAATGGCGTTGTCCTCAATGAATGAAATTTGGGAACATTCAGCAGCTACACTGCAGAGATCCAATGGTTTTACAGTACCATGGTGCCATGCCATTGGTCCATTCTCCCAAAAACAAAAGCCCACTGCTCCGGAGACCCGTTGCTCTGAAAATACACTCTCTCCCTTGATGTGTAAGTGATCATTTTAACCCAAACCGTGATCTTTCCCTAATCCTAACCAAGTGGTTTTTGTGCCTAAACCTGACCAGACCTTAACCACAGCATTGTCACATCATAATACATTACATTACATGAAGGTAAAATTAATACAGAATTATGTTAAATGGTTGCTGAACGGGTTAGTGTCTGTTTATGAGCTGTAAGAAATGCTAAATTATCTTTTAGAAGGAGTAGGTGTTTACCTGCTCGGCTCCATTAAATTTAACAATATGTTAACGGAGGTTTTCCTCCGACAGTAGGAAACAGTTGAAGACTTTATTTGCCTCATCATCCTACACCAACAAGATGAAAGTGGAATGGTATTTTTGAAAGCTGACATTGTTCAAAAGGAGTACATTGAACGATGTTCAAAACACTCTTGATTTAAAGAGTCTTTTCTCTTCCTCCAGTTGTTATGGCATCCTTTCACAGAGTGAGCTGTACTACCCATTATTAACATTTTGTAAATTAAAAAACATTAAAGTAAAAGGTGACAAAGCTGACAACACTAAACAAAGTAATCATATTTTCACTGTACAATGGAAGTAAGATTACCAAAAGATGCAATGTGGAAGTGTACTAGTTCAGGCAAAGAGTAACGTGAATAGTGGTAGAGAGCTAGAATTCTTAATTATTTGTTATCTCTCCCTGTGTGTGGCCTATAAACCTATTGATAGGGGAAATCTTATGTATGTATGTGTACTCTGTCACATACACACATACACAAAGGACCAATATGAGTTTTAGATCTGTGTGTGTGAGGATTTCTGTCTTTGTGAGGACCACATCCACACCAAGCAGTGGTACACTCAAAATTTCTCTGAAATTTTCTAGTTATATTATCTGCTGTGAACAATTGACAAGCCCCCGAGTAGGTAGGAGGCTCAAGATTTTGGTGTTGTTATTCTCATTATAGGTGAATGTGATTCAGCAGCTTAGAAAATATATATATGGATGAGGGTGTGTATGAACATTACTGTTGTAGTAGGGTAAAGGGTAAGTAAACTAGCTACCTACTGAAAAGAGACGGTAACCCTAAAATAGAAACAATCATTATCAGACCGGGGAAAGTGTTGCATGATGTGCTTGGTCTTATTCCATAGAGCTGATTAAATCACCACCAGTAACTGAATTTAATTCAACACAAGTAACCAGTATCATGTTCAGTTTCTCAAATTTATAACAAACAAGATTTCATGAAAATTAATTGAGAGTTACAGTCGATTTTGTAGTGAAGTCTGCATCTCTCAATACACATTGAGATTTGTTTACCAGTAGATCTTGATCATCCCAACATGGCGGACATGCAGACGCATAGCAGCGACATATAGCAGCGGCCAATGAGGTATCTATGTTTCTGTATTTATGGTTAAACATCCCGTTACTCTGTTGAATATACGCAGACATTTTGCTGCTAGCCTCGTTTGGTCTGGTATGACTAGCTAATGCTAGCAAATTTTAAATAGATATTGCTGTAAAACTTTCACACTTGCTGAATATATGACTCTACTTTATGGGGCTCTGTTACACTACATATTATCAGTCATCATTATCTATTTTGTCTTGCCACAGATTCACTTAAAATATATGGAGCATTGATACAAAATATTGGCTATTATAGCTAAGTGGATATCGTATCGGTAACACTACCACACTATCAAAAACTTGCATAGTTCAAATCTTTCAAAAAGTCTCATGTTATGCCATGTTATTTAGTCCATAATTTTAAAAAAAAACATTCACAAGTTCATCAGCCTTGTAGTTGTAATTCCAAGTCAGCAATATCAGGATTTATGATTCCAAAGATATCTCCCATTTGGTGAAAAGACAACGGAAGTGTCAACAAGCTATTGGCATAATGGATGCAGAGCCTCCATTACTGGCAGTTACATCGATATAAAATCTAATATTAATACTAAATCAATCAACTCAATTTATTTAAAAGGAGCTTCAGTAAAGTAATGATACCACTCAAAATATGTAACACTACAAAAGTAGCTAAAGGCTATTTAAATGACTAGCAGAGGGTGTAATGCATACATACTCCAAAGTTGGATGTTGGCCTGTTCTTCCCATTCTGCCGACATTGCATGAATGCATGGTAACATCAGCACTGGGAATGGCTCCATCCAAAATCCCCCACACAGGCCATAACACACCATGGATCAACCTGAGTAAAATAATAATATACATGCCTATGAGTGTGTGTAGCGTGAGGGAGTAAGCAATGACATGCTTATGCTCTCTGGCCAAGATAAAACATAGTTTATAGCTGTGATATACCATGCTGATAGTACACAGGGTACACAGTAAAATGCAATGCTCACAGGACAGGGGACAGTAATGAAAAGTGCTTGTGAATGTATATGGGGAATTAGGGCAGAACATACTAAAATAAGACCAGGGAAGCTTCCCATCCTGGTCATTTAACCACATATTGTGCCTGAAAAGCTTATATCTTAAAATAAACCCACCTCTATTAAATGCAGATCAACCAGATTTAAGACAAGATGGCTATTCACCTCACATTTGTCCTTATTACATGTATTTATTCAAGAAAGGAAGCTTTCTATATTATATATTTGCAGTACTATATTTGCTAATTTGCTCAGCTCCACTGAGAGTTAAATTCACTCTCTGATATACGTTTTTTCATTTAGTAGTGTAACGTAAATTTATTTGGATCCATATTCCCTCACCTTCTACATGTACTACACTTACATATTTCCCAGAATACCTTGTGACAGCCTTTGGAGATAAACAATAAAATATTTATGTACAAACATCGCTGTCCATTCTTTATATTTGTTTTCTTTATCGGTCCTTTATATTTGGTTTACAACAAGCAGTTTTATCTCCATGTTTACACATTTGTTCAGTTATTCAGCATAAATTTGCAGACAATTTTAGGCATGAAATGAATAATTCAGAATAAAGGCAATTATTGAAGTTTAAGTGGGAGTATTGGAATATTATGTAGGCTAATTATAGTTTCTGTACAAGGGAAGTTTTTTGTAAGATATGCACACTATGTAGCTTATCTACACTTGAAGACTCTGATGCATCGTTCAACAAGTGACCAAGTGGTGGCATGGATGATGTTATACCACTGTTTTTGCTCAGTCCTCGGATCAATTATCTGTGTCATCAGCCAGCGTTTCAATGGGTAATGACTGTCACTGAGGAGCAGCCCGTTCACAAGCAATCTGAACATCAATTGAATGGTAACCCTTGCAATTGACATAAAGATACTCGAGTTCATATGGTGCCTGGATCCAGACAGTAGTCCCATTGATGCAGCCCACAATGACAGGAAAGCTGGAGGCCTGGCAGAATCGTTGTTTCATCACTGCCGACTCCACTTCAGTGGGGAGGTAAGCATACCACGCAAGGCAGCGGCTCAGTACCAGTGACACCCTACGGATGGCCCAACAGGGCGCTGATCATGTCTCCAGCTGTGTTTTGAAACACGATGTTTGCATAAAAACAAAGTGCTATTAGCAGCTGCTATGTTGCATTGTGGTCCAACATAAACTGCAATTCTGGTGACAGCTCTTCAATAAGTTCAAATAGATCGAAACCTCTCCATCAGCTCCTCATCGTCGTATATGTCCAATGTATTGCTTCTATCCCTAATAAGTCTCTCTCGTCGAAAAGCCTGCTCACTGTAAAGTTTATGATATACTTAACATTTTCATTACAATGTTGATCGTGTCACAAGTTGTGTTGTTTAAAGGCGTTACCATAGAAACAGCCTAGATTTTGACTTTACGCCTGTTTCTGACTAGGCATAAGATTTACACCCAGTCTTAGTGAGAAGAAGGTTTAAGCCTAGCTGGTGCAACCGGCAGAGCTATTAGATCGGACTTAGAACGCCAAGTTATGACTGACTTAGCTTAAGAACAGGCGTAAGCAGTGTTGATGCAACCTGCTTCAGGTATATAATTGTTGCATCCTGCTGTGTTTTACTTGTAGGTAGGAGGAGTAGTTACAACAGACACCAAGTGTTCATTTGTGAAGCTGAAGCTGCACAACAAATACCTCAACCTCAATATCTCAGTCTTTTAATTGGTTTGATGTCTGCCTGCTACCTGTTTGATACACTCTGAGCAAACAGCAGTCTGTGTCTTGGTTATCTACTTCCATTTTAATAAACTGGGCTGAGTTACCTTTTGTCCTGTTGTAACACTGTCTGCTAACATGTAGTCAAGTCCCTGTCATTTTGTATTTGGTGATGTTATCCCTGTGGGCTTGTCATACAGAGGTGAGGATACAGAGAGCCCCAAGAGAACTGACAGTTGTAGAACTGTCTGTCATACTGATATCTCTCTGGCCAACAGGGGATTTAGGGTGTAGGAGGGGCAACAATCCCAGAGTTAAAATTAAAGCTTTGGACACAATGTGCCCTGTTGTAATGAAGCAAGCACCTATAGTTGTAAATCTCGGGCTCACACAGCATCAATCAGATGCAATTTCAGTCTTAGTCGGCACTGTAGTGTGATTGTGATGCATTTCAAGAATTAAACATGAAATGTCACCCACAAAAACTGATGTAACCTATTACTTTGTACCTTGTTGCAGTAATGTGATTACTTTTTTCAGCAATGAGTAATGTAAGGGATTCCCATGCAAATCAGTATAAGTCCCACTCCCACCCAAAGAAAGTGGTAGGAGGTAATGCAGCTTAAGTTGTTTGGTTACATCTAAAGAATGTCAGAGGAGGAATAACTTGTAAACTTAAGCAGTTTAGTTACGACAGTAACAGTTTAGCTGGCTCGCTAACAACTGCTCATAAACAAACCCAAACACATGGATGAACTGTATTTATGAACTACGCGCAAGAAAAAGGTTTTGTCATCTTCATGGGTTTCACTCACACAGTTCTCTTCACTATACAGATCATTCAATGGTTGAATGATCAGGGATCCTTCAGCACCACACTTTCTTCCCTTGGTTTTGCTATTGTCTACCGGTCCACCAGATGCCCCCAGACTTCATACATCATATGTATATCTCATACATCTTTTCAACATGTAGCTAGTATTGAATTTCAGTTTGTCGTGAATGCTTCTTGGTTGCATTTACACTCGGCTTTTTGGATACCTCGTAGCTATTCAAATATGTCCAGAAGATGTGAAGTGAATAACTGTAAATGGGGTCATGCTGTATAAAGAAGCAGAGGACAACAGTAGAATCAGCAACGTTTCTGCTATAATCACATTCAATGTTATTTTTATAATGCCATTTTAATGCATCTCATTGGAGAGTTTATATATATTTTACATTTTTCAGCATTATGACATAATTGCTGCATATTTTACATATTTATCCTGCCCTTGTTGAAAAAAATCACCTAATTTGCAACACTGGTGACGCTGCACCAGAAAGACACACATAAATTCAAACCAAAATATCAACCACTAGCTTTGTGCTGCCTCATTTGTATAAAACTCCCACCTGTGCTCCCCTTTCGCTACCTGTAGTGCTGCAACAAAAATAGAGACCTAAGTCTCAGTTTCATGATTTTTGACTTTTTAAATGGCATTGAAATACAAATGAATCTTTTTCTTTATTAATCTTGTTAATGGTTGTTTTATTTTGTTATCACTTGTTATTCTACCGATCATTAAACTAAAGTTAATTCGATCTAATTCATTTTTAATTTATTCATTTAATTTCTGCAGTATTTTATCATTTTATCAATGTCTCTTTTTACGGTCAAATAAAATATCAATTTAAGACATGCTTTATAATCATTTAAGAGGCTCTCTACACACTCCATTACCCTGAAATGCAAAGTGCATTATCGTGTACTACATTTTTCTATCCAATGGTAGGAATGAAAGTGGAGACGTTCCAGTCACAAATCAACTCTAGCCATTAGATCCCACTCCCAGTACTTTCTGCGAGCCACACCATTTATCTTGTGAGAGAGAAGATCATGCTGAAGGATACGTTACCACTGCCCTGCTGTCTTTTGATCTGAACATTAAAGGGGCTTTTATATTCGGGCTCATTACGATCCTGACCTTGCTCAAGGATACGCTGTCCGTTCCAATCTCCATAAGTCAGCTGCTCGGAGGTGAACATTATGAGCAACCATTTAAATACAACTCCCTCCCTCACCAGCCAAGCCAACACCTCTTGGTGATGGATTGGGCCCCATTGACTTCCTCAACGCTCCCAACACTTGTCGCCATTTAACGGCCGCAGCAAGCGATTGGATCGGAGGACAGGAAACGAGGAGGACGATTGGGGGATGGTAGAAGAGGAGTTGTGAGCGTGGAAAACGACACGTGCACAGGCGGATACAGCGGAGATGCAGGACACCACCCCACCAGTGATCATGTTTAGTGTAGTCTAGATAATTGCATTGGTGCAAGTGTTTAATTGGATAAGCCTTCTGGCAAGCATGGAAGTCAGTGAGCCATCAATGTCAATGCACCGATCAAATCCACCTCTCTCTCTCTCTCTCTCTCTCTTGCATATTAGTTCTGAGTATAGCTTTCACTCATCCTTTCTTTTTCCCTCTCTCTCTCTCACACACACTTTATCCCACTGTCTCTTTATCCCATTGGCTTTTCCTCTCTCCTCCACACTCTGTCTTTTATGCTTACACTCACACATACACACGCAGCATTTCTCACATACGCAGCTCCTCACTTTCCCTCTCGTGCTCCAGGCTGAATCTGGGTTGTGACTGGTAAAATTGGGTATTTTCAGTTTAAGCACAGCAACAGCTTGGCAACACTTGTTTTCTACCATACTTCCATGCATGTTAACCCAAGACTCTACACAAATACACACGTATGATATCTAACGGTCGAGAAATCTCAGAAAGAACTGAACTTTCTGGCGTGTTATAGTTATTTCTTGCACTGTGCCTACACTCCTCCGTCAGTCTCCCCCTTTTGACTGATGTTTGCCAAGAGAATTAGGCAGAACTCCCATTTGCAAGTGTTCTGCTTGTCTCCAGAGACACACACTAGATCATCTTGACCTAAATACCCCCACCATAACATAGTTGCCAGCAAACAGAGGCAGAGGAACTGGCTGAACGAGTTGTATCAAGAAAGATAAGATGACATTTTATTTATCCTTGGATTTAATGCACATTCAGATCTGATCACTCTTGGTGGGAAAATGGCCAGAGGGTGAAGTGAAGGGCACTGAATATCATCAATAATCAGTCAGGATTTAGTAGTGATGGTTAATGCTGGACAGTCAGAGAAAATATGCAAGTTTAAAGAAGTTTGTTGGAAATTGTGATGGCAAAATGATTCTCTGTCTCATGCTTGTATGTGCTGCACAAGACCCTCAAAATGAGCAGCTTTGCTTTGCTGTGTAATCACTTTGAAGTCATTTTAATTCATATTTTGGAAAATTGGAAAATTAAGTTTGAAAACTGGGGCTTGTCTTATATTTGAGGACATTTACATGTTCACAACATTAGATATTCTTTTTAGAGTTGCATTATGGGTTGTTGGTAACCCTAAAGTTACCAGGCTAGTGAGTTTCCTCCAGCCCTACAAGTACTCAGGAAGCCCAGTTTAACCTACCAGCGTTTCTGAAGGCTCATGTAACGTGTGTTCTGCCACGGATGACATTAATTCATGATAAGTGAAAATGAGTCCAAATCGTCTGTAAACGTCCGAACTACAGAGACACATCAAGCAGCCAGCTACACGAATGTGGGATTTATGTTCAGGAAGTATTTCACTTTTAAGAGAAAAGGCTTTGAGGATGAGGACTTAGATAAATAGTAACTCAGGGAAACATTGCTAATGGGACGAGTGTGAAAGTGTGTTGTATTTTATATATTATATTCCGGCTAATATGGCATTCTACATATCCAACATATATTCCATAATACTGTCTTATGATTTTCCCACAAATAAGACAATGAAGAATGTATAGATTTCTTTTTCCAAGAAACAATTATTGAAAATGTGGCCAGCACAAACAAATAAACACTAACAAATCCCATGATACATTCACCATAATGTACATTTTCACAGTGCTAACTCAGAGTCTATGTCATACTCACCACTCTGCTTCCCTTATTGTGTTCTTGTTCACTAATTGATTCCAATCACTTCTACGTCGTTGTGCTTTTGACTGGTGTCCAGCAAATTAAATTAAACTGAACATTTCCTCTTGATGTTTCACATTAAATACCTGCAAGTAAAGGGAGCGATTATACCCTTTGAGCTGCTTCAAGGTTTTTAATGTGAAACATCTGTGCAGGAAGTGTAGAGTTTCAATGACAACGGCTTAACACCGGTCAAAAGACGAGCAAAGTAGAGCTGATGAGAAGTAAATAAAAACAAGAAGACTTCTTACTAAAATATGATAAAAGCAGGGACACTCTCAGTCTTTATCACATAAAGGCCTGATTTTCTCTTCGATTGAGAGACGTAAAGGTCTCGACCAACCACCGTTTGAGACTTTACAGTTGCTCATTGCTCAGTAAAATCTCTGAATCCATATTTTTACCCTTTCATGATTGTTTTGTCTAAGAAGCAGTTTGAGTCATTTTAGTTCCACAATAATGTAAAAGAAAGCAGAAGCTACCGGCTTTATAGACCTGCTGTTCTGGATATCAAAGCTCTTGATGATCAGGGTGACCTGGTTTTATATGTGTCCTTAAGTTCAACAGTCGCATTTGTGAATAAGGTTGTATGGTGGGCCAGTATGAAACTACTGTGGTCATTATCTGTAAACCTTCCTAAAATAGAAGAATCACTCCACAGGTTCTTGTAGAGAATGTGTCAGAACCTGGACTGAAAGACACAGTTAAAAAAAACAAACAACAAAAAACAGATCAGAACCAGAATTGATTTCAAGCCCTCCAGCTATCTCAGTCAGACACTGTGCTCACCTCCAGTGCAGCTGATGAAAGCTTGCCAGACAATCCTCTGGTATTTCCCTCAGCACTCTAGATTTTCTCTGCCAGACCTCCTCGAGTTCTTTCTCCTCATTTTCTGTTCAGTTTAATCAAAATTGATATCAGCAAGTTACATTCTATCAAATGGCTTGATGTGAGTGTGTTGATGTGTGTTGTTATGCTAGTTTAGGCGGGAAATGTGAATCACAAAAAAGAAATGGAGAGCTTTAAAGTAAAGGAAACTCAAAGTTGTGAATTTGTGGTTAAATGGGATTTAATGATGGTTGTAGTCTTGCTATCAGCTCTTAGATATGCCATCAGAGAGTGCAGCAGAGACTGTTTTTGACATTTTGTGGAGCTCATCAACAAGAGCCTCAATACCTCAAATACTAGTGGATGGATTGCCATGAAATTTTGTACATTCATGGTCTCCAGAGGATGAAGCCTGCTGGTTCTTGATTTAGTGCTAATTAGTAAATGTTAGCTTACTTACATGCTAAATTAAGATGGTGAACAGGGTAAACATTATACCCATTTAACATCAGCATGTTGGCATTGTTGTTGTGAGCATGTTAGCATGCTAATGTAAGCATTTAGCACATAAACCTGCTGTGCCTCACAGAGCTGTTAGCATGGCTGTAGAGGCTTACTATCGTTCCCAAATTAATTGCTAAATTAATTTGTTTTAAATGTTTGTCAAGCTAGCTAGTAACAGACTGTGCCTGAGGGGGTGTGTCTGTGTGTTAGTCTCTGTCCTTCTTCTTCTTGTAAGGATGCATATTTGCGTCTATTTGCGTCTTTGCATGGACTTTGTATGTAATTGCGCCATGGGAAAAACTCGTTTTGCATTTGGTCTGAACACACCATTAAAGTTAGGCAACCTTCATCGTCATGGCTACAATAATAACCATGGGGTTAAGGTTAGGGGATGAACTGTTCTGATCCTGGGGCAAAGTCCACCGTTGGGTTATCTTCTCTATCCATCCCTCCTCCTCTGAATGAGGAAATTTGTCCACATATATAGACATCCTCCCAACTGCACCACTGCTCCGGGTCATGTTTACTACGGCTGCTAGATGGCACTGGTCACTCAACCATAACTATGTCTATGGTCGACTGATTGACTGACATTACGACCTGTTGTTTTCTTGAGAGGACAGTCATGGGCATACATGTGATATTAATGCTACGTTTTGGAGTTTTGGCCACAAGTAGCGTTGTCGAGCAATGTCTCGTCAGGATGTTGGGGCCATGCATGAGGATGCTGTGAAGCAATATAATTTCCTGCCTGCTTCCACTGATATACAGCTACAAATGTAATGTAAATATAAAAGAGGAAGATGAGAAACAGTGAATGTAAATATAAATTTCATAAAGTATTAATTTAAACAGCACCTACTCTACTGTTTATCTGATGTTTCCTGTAATTTCAAATGCACAGTAGATTACATATATATCAACATATATATATATGGAACAAATGCAATTTTAAATCAAGTTTCAGGTACCCTTAATATACAAGAGAATGCAGATACAATCTGGGATTCCTCATGTTTGTTGGCTGAAAATCTTTATCTGGACTAAAAACACTACAAAAAACTAATTATAAATGTAGGAACAAGGTTTCCTGAAACATGGATGAATCCATTATGGAAGGACTGATGTCACACGAAGAATCATGTACCTATTAGCCTTCCAGTCCTGCCTCCAAACACTCTGATTTGAGTCTATACGAATCTTTTGATGTATGTAGTGTTGGATCGCACTTAAAGAATAAACGCAGATTGTTTCTGTGCATCACCAGAGAACTGAAGAGGATATGAAGAGTCACATTTGAAAGTGTCAGAGATTGAAGTACCAGAGTTGTTATTTAGCATTATTATTTGACGTTCAGCCTTTCGATAATGTTATTGGTCATGATTTAGCTACTGAAATCTGTTTGCCCTTCATTGATTTAAAAGGGGAATTCCAACCTTGGATCCTCTTGTACTAATGTGTGTATTTATCATCAATCAGGAATGATTTTGTGATGAAGTGCTGTAATTTATGTTTATGATGTACCTGTTGTCCTTGAGCTGGCTCCTACATTTCCTAAGTTTCTCACAATTATTTTAAACAACCTCTAGAGAACTCGATGTATCTGTTATCTGTTCATAAGTTATTCTGCTGAATAGCTGCCTCTGATTTCCCTTCATGTTATAGCCTGCAGGTGCATCTTGTAGTGTTACCTCTACACAAAATGCTAAAACTCAGATTTAAACACTGAATAAGAGCCTACTTGTGTGTCTTTAGTAGAATATGATTCCTGGGAGACTCCATACACAACAGTTATACAAGTAATCAAAATACTTTACCATTTTATATTAACAAGAAAGGATACAATATGTGCACCACTGGATATCAATCAAAATGTGGTTTTAGAGTCTCACTTTCAATCAAGCTTCACAAACACAAACCAAATTGATTTTGGTTTCCTATATAATTTGTGCAGTTTGTCGTGTTTTCTGTATTTGCTGTGTGTTTGTGTATTTGGTTGTGTTTTCTCACTTTGCAACATTTTCTAAATTCTGCACGTTGTCAAATTGATGACGTTTCCTTCATTTGCTCGTGTTCTGTCTTTTTGCGCGTTTTTTTTTGTAAGTTGCAGTGTATTGTTCATTAGGATTTATGGGAGCAAATGCCAAGACACATTCTTTTATGCTTGCATACTTGGCTAATAAACAGATTCTGATCTGATTCTGATCCTGGATTGAGATTTCAGGGGTGAATGGTTGAAACATGTAATTTAATTTTTGCAGCTGTGTGTAAAACCTTCATTTCCCAGTGTGAACACACGACATTCTAACACAAATCTGCTTAAAATGTGGTATGGAATTGAATTTGAACGCAGCTTACAATTAATTTTTAGGTATGACTTGCAGCTGGTATATGTCACTGTTTGTAAGATGTTCTGTCCCAGAAATCCCAAATTTAGAATGCACTTATCAATTTTTGGCCACCAGGAGGCAGGAAACATATGAAAACAAGACTAAAAAATATGGACATAGCCACCATGACATCACCTGTTGGTTTCTGGAGAGTGGTTTTGAAGCTCAAAGCCATCACCAACTAACTCCCTGCTAATCCAAAATGGGCAAAGAGGTGGAGCTGAGGCGGGCTGAATGAAGCCTGGTTGCTGAAACAAGCCACCTAGTGGCTAGCAACCTGTCACTCAAAATGGCTATGACCTTAATGAGTAACTTTATGGCTTGATAAAATTTAAACAGGTGAGTTATAAAAAATTCACCCCCCATACAGTTGTCATGAAAGGGGGAATTAGCTAGCTATTAGAGACCAAAACTGTTTTTTGTACCAGGCTGTAAATATGTTTATTTCTGCTGTAAAGTTGGGCATTTTAACGTGGGGCTCTATGGGGATTGACTTGCTTTTGGAGCCTCAATGGGCCATTCAAGGAACTTCAGTTTTTGGCACTTCCACATTGGCTTCATTTTTCAGCCCCGGAGGTTGCTGCTTGATCACAACAAGCTGACAGATACAGCACACAATTTGGCAAATCTGATAGCAAACTGCAGTAGCAGAAGTTTTTGACCATTTTGGGGCAGCAGAAACAAGTTAAGCTATAATATGGTTAACTGGCCAACTGATAACGGTAAGTCCAGTATTCACTCCGATTAGCTCTGTTAGTCTTTACCAACTCCTTAGAAATATAATTTGAGTGTGTAGTTACTCTTCAAAGCTTTGAAGTATGATGAAGAGTAATGAAGTGTTATGGAGTGAACAACTGGCTAAGTTAACACCAGGGCCTCCAGCGCCTGCCTGAACACATGCTAAACATCAACAGACTTAGAGTTGCCGTTCCTAGTCTTTAGATTTATGAGTAATGTAGTTTGTTTATCTGTGCATACTGTCTGCTGTATTTTACCTTTAACTAAACACATTAACTTTTTAAAAATATTACTAATAATTCCTTTGAACAAATATAATACTAAATTCAAAACACCTGGGAGGGCAGTTCTAACTTAAACATGCAGTAAAAGTGCCGTAACATCAAAACTATAGGCTACTGTGTAAGAGACAGATAAGCTCCATAGAGCGGCAGTGTTGGGTGATGATTCTCAAGCAGCCCCTTTTATATTACACAGAATTAGTCAGTGTTAACATAAAAATAAATAATGCTTCTTTAATGCACATGAGCCCATACTGGACAAAACTACAATAACTCTATGAGTCTCTGTGAGTCAGTTTAATACTTTCAAGCTGGATATAATGGAGCATTTTTACAAGCCATAACTCAGTTTCCCTGGTAACACCTGAGGGTTTAACTAATACCTAGAACAATCATTACCATCCTATAAGGTTCTAATGCAATGGAAACGTTGTTCACTACTCTAAATAGGACAAATCAAATAGATACAACTTGGCAACCGGAGATATTTCCAGTCCAATCAGCTCATTGGTTTGACTGTATGTTTAACTAGACGAGCTATCCAGCCACGTCATTGTCCTCAAATCAATATCAAATGATAGGCTGTGTGTCCTGTCGGTTGCAGCCTGAAGTAACGTAAGCAAGTTGAGCAACGAATAAGGATATAAGATGATCACTTTAAAGTATCAGTAAGTTCAGAGGGGCAGCTTGTGTGTTACAGTTGTCATCCTGTGGTATTCAGAGGATGAGGCACTGAAAGACTACACTCAGTGTTGTAAATAAGATCAGATAATGTTTTTCTTTTACTTTATTTCTGATGTGGAGGTGTCAGCATGTTAACTTCCTGTGCTGTTTCTCCCTTTTCTTTTCAGTTTCTCTTTCTTCAGCTGCATCTCAGTCACCAAAGTTGTCATATTCTCCAAAGAATAAAAAAATGTTGAAGTCACTCATTGTGGTAATTAGATGTTAGCTTGTTAATGTGTTGCAATAAATTGTAAACGGAGGCTTTGACTGTGTCCCTGTTGCTATGGTTACTCATTTTAGCCAGCACATTAATTTAGAACAATAGACAGTTTCACTGGAACTACTTAGAGGATGTCCATTATCAGGAATTAATGGACACCCTGCAGCCAATCACAATCGGATATTTACCCCAGACCATGGTATTAATGTAAGTGTCCAACATCCCCGTCGTTAAGCAGCAAAAGCTTGTTGGAAGGAACACAGATCATCTTGAATCAAGACAGAATTCCTCGCAACAAGCTATCTGTCTTCCTCCTGAAGGCTTTTTCTGTGAGATTTGGCAATAATATTGAACATGCGAGTCAAGGTGTTCCATCATAATTATCTGGACTGCTGCAGGATTAAGATTTTCCACATGGTTTATAGACTAGGTGTGAAAACCGGGAGTCTTTGGTGACGGTGGTCATGAGGGTCATTCACGTGTTCATGTTGCTGTTTTTAGATGTCTGACGAGTGGGTGACGCACATGAAGAGACACCCCCTCCTCCCTAACCCACCAAAGTCCTCAACTCACCCTGCAAGCATCACTGAACTAAAATAGGCAGAGTCAGATCTGTGAAGATGCTGCGATTTATGCCAATAACTTTGATTTAGTTCAGATCTTTTATTTCCTTGACAGCATTAGCAGAAAGGAGACAACAGAGGACCAACCTGTACCGGCCATGGCTGTGATTGTAGACACAGTATGTTCTCAGATACAGCTGAAGTATCGCAGTATTTCACTGCACAGGAGTTTATCCTTTTCTTGGTGGAAATGTAACTGAAATATGATTTAGACCATCAGTGGACACAAATTGAACTTTCCAGTTAAATGCAAAGTGATCAGTGATATGAAATGTTCAGATTCTATTGTTATATTTCTATGGGTTTCTTTTATTTATCTTTTAGGTGTGATGCCTCCTGAAACGATGGATCAAAATTCAGGTAAGGACAAATGCAAAGAACTAGTGGAGCAAGTTAAAAACATGGAGAAATCTGCAAACATGTAAAATCTAAAGTATTATTGACTATTTTAAAGCCAGTGGAAGCACAGATGTTTGACTGATGCTGACTGACCTGACCTGCTAGCTTAAGTTCCATAAGACTGCCCATCCATGATTTTTTGCATTGTAATTATAAGAAATACATCTTTTAATTTAAAAAAGAAACAATGGGCAGACAGCTCAATCTGTAATTTTAACATGTAACAGGTGCTACAGCATCTCTCAGTTACATTTCTTAGCAAAAGCCCCTAAAAAGTCGAATCCCCTGCAGTAATGGCAGCTTGTTTACTTCCACCTACAAACCAAATTAGTCTGTTGCTACACATTTATCTTCTTATCTTCTTCAAAGACACACATTTCCCACTGTCTTTTTTTTCTTTATGTTTGAATACACACTATTCTGTGAACAACTGTTAAAACATAATGAATTGGAGGTCATGGACCCAGCCATGACATAACTGAACTGGTAAATTAATGACATATCAAATAAAGAAATGCAGAATTATACCAGCATGGATAAAAGGAAACACAAGATGATACATGCATAGTGTATATGGGATCAGATAGAAATGTGTATAATGGATAATGCAACATGCGTGATTCTGTTCCATTAAATCCAATCAGCTACGTGTTGTGGATTTTGAAAACTACATGTACCTTCGTTTAGTTGTGGGTCAGGCTTTCTGTCTTTTCTACCGTTTCGGTCAAAACTTCAAACAGAATGTGAATCTGCCACGTGAAGGCTGCACATTAATTATGCATAATTTATTGGTAATTAGCAGAGGGATTATTCATGTTAAAACTTGAATTTCCCACATCATCATTTGCCCTAGATAGAGTTTGAGCAGTGTCCCAAATATTGTCAGGTTTCAAAGACAGATGCTTGATCTGATTTAGATCCACAACAAAGTTCATCAAGGGCAAGAAGCGCTAACAGGAAAACTTTTGAACTGTTTACTTTGTGCTGTTTTGTATCCATCTGTCAATCAAGTGAGAACTTGGCTAAAGTGTCGCTGGGTCTAGAGAGTGAGTTGGCCCATTACTATGTAAATCCATCCAAATTACCATATACTCCCATCAGTACTGTCGAGTTGGAACCTGCAACCAATAACAGACCTTAATATCCCACTGCTGCCTTTGCAATATATTATCTCTCTGCTTTCTTACTACAGTGCTGCTTGAAAGTTTGCGAAGCCTTTGAAATTTTCTCTATTTTTCTCTGCATAAATAACGTGATCAGATTTTTAAACGAGCCCTAAAACTAGTAAAGTGAACCCAATTAAACAAATGAGACAAAAACATTAAACTTTTTCATTTATTTATTGAGGAAAATGATCCAGTCTTTCATATTTGTGTGAGGTAAAAGTATGTGAACCCTTGCTTTTGTGACCCCCTTTTTGCAGCAATAACTTCAACCCAACCTTTCTCGTAACTGTTTATCAGCTCTGCACATCAGCTTGCAGGAATTTTAGCCCGTTCCTCCTTACAGAACAGTCTCAACTCAGGGATGTTAGTGGGCTTCCTGCATGAACTGCCTGCGCCAGGTCATCCAACAGCATTTCTATAGGATTAAGGTCTGGACTTAGACTCGGCCACTCCAAAACATCTTTCTTCTGCTCTAACTGTTCTTTGGTAGAACGACTTGTGTGTTTAGGGTTGTTGTCTCACTGCAAGACCCACTTTCTGTTGAGCTTCAGTAGCCACTGCAAGAGAGGCCTTTAGTTTCCTAGATGTTACCCTGGGGTCCCTTGTGGCCTCCTGAACTAATTCACACCTGCTCTTGGTGTGATCTTTGTTGTTTGGCCACTCCTGGGGAGGGTAACAATGGTGTTGGATGTCTTCAATTTGTACATGATCTGCCTGACAGTCGACTGGTGGAGTCCAAACTCTTTAGAAATGGTTTTGTAAACCTTTCCAAACGGATGAGCACCGACAACTCTTCCACAAACCTGTGTTGTGAAGCTCAGACTTTGATAATGAAGACCCAGATTCCTCTTCTTTATATGAGGCAGGGCTTCCCAGACTCACACTTGATTGTCATCCCATTGACTGAAAGACCTAACTCTAATTTCCCCTTCAAATGAACTGATAATCCTAGAGGTTAACATACTTTTGCCACGCACAATAAATGAACAAGTGTAAGGTTTTTGTCTCATCTCTTTATTTGGTGTCTCTTTATCTAGTTTTAGGACTTGCATGAAAATCTGTTTGTGTTTTAGCTCATATTTATGCAGAAATAGAGCAAATTCGAAAGGGTTCACAAACTTTCAAGAAGCACTGTATGTCTGTGGTGTTGTAGCATCAAGACAGAGCTCTCAATGTTCCCTCCAAAAGATCCACATAGGAATATTGTACTGTTCTCTTGCTACTATCAGCCTGAGTTGTACAGGGTTATAAATAAGCCTTTGGTTTTCAAGCCAATTCTAATTTGTCATCATTTGAGCTGATGAAAATGGATATTTTCAGTTATGGGCCTTGTTTACAAAAGATTTATACACACAAATTTGATCTTAAAGGGATAGCTTGACATACAAAATACGCCTATTTGCTTTCTTGCCGAGAAGAAGATGAGAGAATTGATACCACTCTCAAGTCTGTACACTAAATATGAAGCTAGAACCAGCAGGTGATTAGCTTAGCTTAGCAGCTATCCTGGCTCTGTCCAAACGACACAAAACACTTTCCAAGACCTCTAAAGCAAAGAGTACCTAGCAGTTCCACCACGTCACTCCCTGTGAAATCACAACTTAAACAGAGCTTATTACAATTTGGTCTATGTAAAAATTAAACAAGATTGTTAATTATAGATCTTTAGAAGGTAAGGTGGAGGTAAATTTTCTTTAAGTTTGGAAACAGCCATGCTTTCAGTATTTATGATAAGCTAATGACCAAATGGGCATGTGAGTGAACTGAAAAAATGTGAACCTACAATCTTTAAGACAGTGCCTTCAAGTCCTAATAAAAATATCTTGTTTTTTTGTTTGTTTGTTTGTTTGTTTGTTTGTTTGTTTGTACAAAGGCCACTGCTAGAAAATAAAATCTGAGTTGTCAAGAATGATGTTAAAATATTTCAACTAGTGCCATCATCAGGTCAAAAATGTAGTTTATGTGAATGAGTGTCAATGAGAGGATCCATTCCTTGGTCCACATTGTGTTTGTGCATGTTTTGTGTGTCTTTGGTTTAATTTACCTGCAAAAATACACATTAGCCTCAGTTGTACTTTTGTGCTAATTAGTAAAAGTTAGAACATGGCAAACAGTATACATGGCTACAAAACATGTTAGCAGTACTGTATTGTGAGCATGTTCAGGCTCAAAGAATGGTGTCTAAATACAGCCTCACAGAGCTGCTAGAATGACTGTAAAGAGTGACTTAGTACACTGATTTGTGGTTTTAGCAAACTTTTGACTGTTTTACTGAGCTTTAACTTACACATTTTTCCAGCACATCAATTCTGAACATTCAGTCCTCTCTTAGATAGACTCATAATCATGGCACACTTTTGTATGGAGGGGGAGAGGAATCAAAACGGCCAAATTAAGCAATTGTATTATATAATTCAAGGCCAGTATTGGCCTGGTACACCAGCCTAACCATTGTCAGCATAGATAATCCTCTGTACTGGTCACAGGTTAAGTGTGTCTGTCCAGCAGCCCCATTCAGCCCTTGTGTTTATGAACACTCATCATGGAGCACAAGTCTCCATAAAGGAAACTCATTTTGGCTTCTCACTTTCACTCTGATCCAACAAGCCATCTGATGTCACAGACGTGTGTAACCACTGTGTGCTTTATCTCATTCAGCGGGGTTTAATTACAGGCCCTGAAATGTCTGGAGACAAGAAGCCCTGCGCCAGGTGCATGCATGTCATGCTTACCTTTCTATCTGAGACTACTTCAGGTAACCGATACATACAGTATGTACTATATATTTATTGTAGCTGCTCCAATCACTCAGTTACTCTCAGCTATCTGTAACATAGTTTGCTGTATATTTCTTGTATCAGCTTGTGAGTGAGCTTTTTCAAACCAGCAGCATCTTTATGTTATTTTTAGTAAACATTGTGGGTTCTACATTACATGCTATTAATGTCATTCTCTGTGTGTATTTGTCTTCATATTAACTTCATTGCTCTCTGTAAAATGTTTTGCTAGGCAATGTTTTATCAGCCATTGAGTGGGACCACAGTTACATCAGTAACACTTTACTATTTCATTTAGCATTTATAAGCAGTACATAAACATGTATTAAATGGTTTATAAAACATCATAATGTAGTTGTTAGCAGATATAAGAGCTTATAAATGTAAGAATCTCTCTATATAAGGCAAGGAATCTCTGTCTGTCTGTCTGTCTGTCTGTCTGCATGTATGTTTGTCCTTCGCATATCTCAAGAACTGTTCATCCGATCTACTTCATACCTGGCAGGTGGTTTGTTGGGGAAACGAGGAAGTGCAATGTCAATGTGTGAAGTTCTTTTGATGAGCAGTTCTCGAGAAATATATATAAAAAATACCTCATAAAAAATATTGATTTGATTCTTCCTCTGCCAGTGGAGTCAGCAAATGGAAATACAAACAGTGCCACTCTGCCATTGCAACCCACATTGTGGTCGGAGGTGGTATTACATCCATAGTGTTAATGACTTGAAAAAGCAATTTAAGCTCTGTGTAACGTTACTGTGAATGAAACTTGGACTTAGTGCTCAATGTCTCAGGCACATTCAGAAATATATAAAAACCTCATAAACACAATGTTGCTTCTGCTTCTTGTTCTGCACGTAGATTCAACGAGTGGAAATACGGACAGCACCACTCTGCCATTTAGGGAGTTTAGGGAGCATTGGTCAATTATAGCGTCTACTGATAGCCTGCATGTGTGGTGTTTAGAGAACATGGGTCAATTATAGCGTCTACCGATAGCCTTTGTGTGAGACGTTTAGGGAATATCAGTAAATTGTAGTGTCTACCGATAGTCTCCATGACAGACAGTTAGGGGACAGGCACTGCCTCTCTAGGTACTGAGAAACTGGCCTGTTCTGAACAGGCATGTTTTGAACGGGCACTGCACTAGTACTCCTAATGTGGGCAGCCATGACAAGCTGCCTGTATTTAAACAGATAATGAATGACAATATAGTAAAACAGTTGTAATAATATAAAATATGTCTTCACAGGAAAAGTTGTACTTGTTAACAAATAATGTGCATTAATAAACACTTAAAATGTACTTATATCTGCGACTGAACTAGATGTAACATATAACAGACTAATGACAGCCACATGACTCAGTCTGACTATTTACCAGCAACATGTACCAAAATAATTGCATTATCAAACTATAAAGATTGATTTGAACTTATATGACTGTGATGTACAACATACAGTCTTATTAGTCAGTGGAGACAGAAACACGAGTGTCGAAGTGAGAAATTCTGCAGAGTGTGACTTGTCAAAGATCTAAGTGCCGCATGCTGAGTCAGTGACAACCTGTCTTATCTCTGCAGTCCTGATTAGATGAGGCATTTCATATGACATACACAATCAACGTTTATCACATTTGTCACTGGAGATATGTGTGTAGCTGACATCCTGCTGGACAGACTGAAAAGATGCCAGAGTATGGACAGAATGCAGAAAAATCAACTGAAATTAATACAATTTCAGGCAGAAACATCACTGCACATGCTCTTTGATGGGGTATTGTGTTTGCACTGATATACTAGTTTGACAAGCTGTATTTGCCATGTGCAGTATATATATTTTTAAGTAACTCATGACTCATCTGTGGAGGATGAATTCAGACTTCCTTCTTTGCAAAGCTCCAATGTAGAAAAGCAATTTATAATGAGCTGTGTGGCCTCAAGTGAGCATAGAGAGCAAAGGAGGGACGATAAAAACATGACACTGGGGTACAATTTCAAAACCAAAGTCAAAACAGAGTCCAAAACAAAGTAAGACAGAGTGCATTCATTATTCTTTATGCTGTTGTCGTAGTGTTTTTAATAGTGAGAGTCAACTGTCGTGTAACTTAAATTTAGGAATGTTTGAAATGTGATTGGAACATGAAAAACAACTTGTGATGTGGCCCATCTTATCACATACAGTGCACGCTGAGAAGAAGTTGGAGTTTTTGTCCCCCCAGTTGCACTATGGAGTAGTTTTGTTTATCTTGTGCACGTGCACAGATAAGAAGACTCCAAGCTAGTAAACATGCAAACCATGCAGGGTTTAAAATACTTTAAAAAAATATGCATTCATCAGTTTTGTTAGAGAAGTAAAGGATACACACAGCACTTATAAACATGTAAACTTTTGTGTTTGTTTGCAGGAAACCTCCACAGGGTACCTTTAATTCAGAGGGGAAACATTCATGCTCCTTCAGAAATACAAACTGAGGCACTTTATATGTGAATATTCTGTCATTAAAACTCTAAGAAAAAAAAACATAATTATATTAAAATGTAATATTCTTGCACATTGTTACAGGCTACCTGTGAGGAGTCTTAGACCAGACTAATATAAGTAATACAATAACAGTTAATTACCAATGATAAAGGGATGCAAAGGAAAATATAGAGAAATATATATATCTTTTTTCTTTCAAGTGACAATTCCATTATAACAGCTCCTCATTGTGTTGGAGGAACAGGTCACTTGGCACATTGATTGAGTTTCCTGCAGGGAAACGTGCCTTGTCTCCACATGCCCGATGTCTAAGGAGAACAGAGTGGCAACATGTACAGTACATAACCATGTGCTGAAACCAGAGGGATTCACAGCTTCAGCTGTGCAATGACCTACTTACCTGTGTGACCCGCTTTGTTTTACGTTAAAAATGGATGACACACAAGCTCTGAGGAGAGGAGGAGGAAGAGTGCTAAGATGGAGATAAAGAATCATTTGCAAAAAAAAAAGGCCACTAAGAAAGATTAAATCAGTATTTTCTGCATAAACAGTGTGGCAGCTCTGGCAGGCTGCTGCAGTCAATGTGTGGATCTGTGAGTTTGGACTGTTCATCTCCTCAAACTTAAGACTTTCTCTCAACAACTGCTGAGGAGATATTTGCCTCAGTCTGGGTCTCTATAGAAAATAAGTCATGTCAGTGAGTCATATGATGCCCTACATCTAGTCTTAGTGACAAAGCTACACGCTGCAAAAAGTATCATCCAATCTGCTATCAACAGTGATAGTGCTCTGCTACACCTCGTCAACCTGACCCAGTTCTACCTAAGCCCTTCATCAGGTGGCCGTAATCACAGGTCAGCATGTGATTGCTCGGGAACAAATCAAGTCATGTCAAATCAAACCACATCGTTGCAATCAGCTCTACGACTCTCTGACTCTGAGTTCTGCTTTCTCTTAAAGCAAAGTGCCAAACTGACTCAATTAATTCTAACCTTTACGTACAAAATGCTGTCCTTACATACACTAAATCATGTTCACCCTCAGAATATAGTCACCTCTTATTAACACCAGTTTCGATGCTTATTACCAAGTGTAAATATCACTGAATCTATACATGTGTTTGCATTTCATTATCCAGATAAGCTGCACTGCAACTTAAATTGTGAAATTAGTTCATTACTTCCATATATTGCAAAAAAAGAAAAAGGAAAAAAAGAAGGAAAAAGAAGTGTTGTGATATATTTACTGTAACAGTAGTGTACATCTTGGTTTGAAGCGAGACTATAGCGAGACTTACGGTAACATTACACACTGAAGGGGCCTAAATCCGATATTTTTGCCTCCAGGTGACCCAGATCTGATTCTTTCATGGAAATGTGAACAAACCAAAACTGTTTTTTTCATATCAGATCTGGGCCACTTGCATGTGTGGTCCTAGATCTGGTTCATATCAGATCTCTAGCTATGCGACCGCTATCAGAACCCATTAACCCTTTCATGCATAGTGGACACTACAGTGGACAGCTATTCAAAAGCCGTTTTCTTATATATGCATGGGGTTTTGATGGTATAGTTGCACATCAGCCACCACAGTGGACGCTAGTGTGTCATCCCATACGCTGCCATCCATTGGCCGGCCTTTGTAAGTGCAACACAAATTACTCAAAACCAAGATGGCCGCAAACACTCAGCAGCTCAGGAATATCTTGTCAATCCTTCTATGGTAGTAGACTCTTACAGGTAAATAAAAAAATAAATAATAAACATCAAGTAACAACTAAGGAGTAATACAATTGTTAAAATTTCCAAGTACTGATTGTATGTTGGAGAAAATGACGATGAATCATCTGTCCACTAAGTTGGACATCATGCATCACTGACTATATTTCAACTACAATTATACTATTACTTCAACTTTGTTGTTCTTGAAAATACTTCATTATTTTGGCTGTAAACCAGTTGATTTATGTTATTAGAATGTAACTTGCAGTTTTGAGGATGCTGAGGAGAAGGTCTGGATTAGAAAAGAAGGATCTTCTGGATTTCAAGTCATGTGTAGCTCATGTGCTAATAAATGCAGTAAGACAGAGGGAAGAGGCTGAGGAGTCAGGAACAAGGTTCAATGTTTTTGCATTGAACAGTATTAGAATATGTTAAAATATGTTAAAACATTAGTTTAACAGCTTTGAAAATATATATTATTTTATAGTTTTCAAATAATATATCATTTTATTCATTGGTTTGTTAAATACATATTCCTTCAACTGAAAACTCAAACACATGCTGTCCACCTGAGTGGACACGTGAAAAACCCCTTCAAAAATGCTTCTTTAAAAAAAATGAAGTTCAAATATTTTTTTCATGCCTAAAGGAGAATAAAAACACTGACTGAGGTTATCATAATTCATGCATGAAAGGGTTAAATATGCATGCACATATGACATGAATATGGGCAATAATAAACATGGAGGAGAGCAAGAAGATCAACAAGACATTTATAGATATCCTGCTATTAAATCCAAACTGGAAGGAACATCTCGTAACTGAATGCTAGCGCAGTCGTGTCATCCATGTTTATGAGTTGACTGTCACAAAAATGCTGTTGTGTTTCTTGTACACATGCGGCTCACATTTCAGTTAAATCTGTGCATGCCTGGGAGTTTAGCACCTACATGTCACTTACTAACATGAATGTGACCCACCGACACAAAAAGATCAGATCTGACTAAAAAAATCTGAATTGTGCATTAAGACGCGTAAACGTGTGAACGTAGCCAATTTAACTTTAGCAGAACAGTGGTCACTGCGGCCAAAAGTGGCAACTACAGGACAACGATACAGTGATGTAAATATGTAAGGTTTGCTGTCTTGAATAAAATCATCACAATCATCATTTTGCCTTATATGCATGAACAGTAGGATTTACTGTAGTGCTAAATCAAACTGTAGACTTCACTATCTATAGTTACACTGATACAGATTATTTTAAAAAAATGAAATGAAAGTCAGTCTCACTCATTTCAAACACTGACTTCTGCATAAATTGCACTTTTTTCCTGTTGCTATTTGTATAACTTTGAACAAATGACTACTGCATACTCAACAATGATTCAAATTCATTGATACAGATGTTTTCATTTGTGTGCTATGACAGATGGGAGGCCAACATCAGGAGTACAGCAGTTTTACTAATAGAAACGCTGTTGTGAAAATTGAACCGAAACAATTGTTAAACACTGTAATAGTTAATCTAACCTTGTCACCACTTCAGGAGCCTATTCTTCACGTGCCCAGATAAGATTTTAGCATATAATAGACATGCTTAGTCCTCGCCAGATAGTTTGCCACTGAAGCTGAAGGTATTTCCAGACTTCTTACCATCAGGCTCAACATGTGTCTGTTCTCTTTAAATGGGCTGCACAATGCTGCCACCTGGTGGTTTATTAAAACTGTGACAGCTATATTTAGGAGGTGTACTCAGGAAATTGGATTTTTAAAGCCTCTATAATTTATTTTAATTCCACTTGTTACTTTGATTTAGTCTCAAATAGAAAAGGAGTTTTGAGTTTGGATAAAAGTGGGTTGTAGGTTTGGTTCACTCTGGATTAAAGCCAACTGATCAGTGATGATCAAATGAGCAGTAAAAAAAAAAAACAAAGCAGAAAATCCCTGCTGTTTATTTCATTAGTCTACTCCTTCCTCTTGGCTCTCCTCGAGGACTTCTTGGACTGCTGGGATTCAACCAGTCTAATGCTGCTGCGTTTGATCTCCTCGCGGGACGGAGAGCACTCTTCTCCATCATCACTGAGCTGGGAGGTGTCTGGGAGACGGGATGAAGAAAGAAAGAAAGACAAAGACACTAATGACAGATAGTCTTTTATGTAAAATATGATTTTTAAAGACATTCCCAACTTTCACATGTCCTTGATCTAACAAGTCAATTGACACGTTTATGGATGTTTTGTATTAATGCTGCAGTGCATCAGAGAGGAGAAGAAGAAGGCACTTCTTCATGATCATATTTTTATTCATACCACTATAACACCTATATGTCTTGAGCCAATGATGGGATGTCAGGTGTGATTGTGGTCATCGTGCATGTCCAGTTTGTTCTGCTTTGATGGTGACGAGATTGCTAAAGCGGTCTCTGACAGGTATATTGTGAGGAATGGAAAGATGGCGAGCTCATTGTAACTGTCTCGTCTTGTTTTCAGTGTTCTCTTCTCTTGTGTCAGTAGTGTGTCTGGTTGTTGTAACAAACACCACGTCTTTACTCTTGTGAGAAGGTAAGCTGGTTTTTATTTTCAACTTAACTGATTAACAAACACATTTTAGAAAAAAATACATATGTCAGAAAATATTGATCTTGAATTTCACTGTTTATTTTACATATTTATTAAAGAATGTGATTTTAACATTCTTCCCCCCCCCCCAAAAGCTTTGGTGACCTCATAGTGGGGAACCAGTGCTCTGACCCATTATAATATTTCAGCGATATATGTGCTATTTTTAAAAAATGAAGACATTTGTATTTAAACCTTGATTCTTGCGGTTTTTTTGCCCCAAACTGGATTCAGAACTCCTCTTACCAGATCTCACTTTTCAGTCAATACTTGGATACTTGTGTATTTCCCTCAACAATAATAAGTTCTGTACGTTCCTCCTCACCTATAGGGGTACATGGTCTCTTATTGTTCCTCGAATCCGTCGTGTTGAGCAGTTCCAGAAAACTGAAAACCTGAAGAAGTAAAAGACTCAGAGGGTTATTAGGGGTTAACACACAGACCAGAACTGGCAGGTTTATGGTCACGCCTATGAAATGTCTTAAAATAAAAATCAAGATAATCAATCAATAAAATCAAGATAGAAAGATAGAAATTAGAACATTGTCCAATTTCAAGTTGCTGAAATCTGCACAAAAAAAAACTGGGTGTTGGTAGCTGCATTACATATTATGCTATATTACAAATAATATGGAATATCAGCACAAAACAACATGGATACAGATACAGAACATTGGCCTGTCCCATCCTTCAGACCAAAACAGAGAGCTGAGGTAATGAGAGCAGACAGAGAAACTAAGCACCCTCTCCTGGTCCTCGCTACTGATCACAGGTTTCCGCTCTGATGCTCTCTGCAGTAACGTTGGCAGACGGGCGCTGATGTCCTTCAGTTTGTCTACGTTGTCAGTGCAGGGCGCACTGGGCAGCCCCTGAAGAAGAAAGAACAACGAGCAACACAATCAGATTCGATGTTTGGAGATTCCCGCCCTTTTCTTCAAGAGCACCGGTGTTTTTTGACTTTTTGAGTGCATCTTAAGATTTTATCCGTTAAGAACACAACTCTGTTTTTGGACTCTTCTTACAGATAAATCTCATTTCTTCACAGCCCGTATAGAGAGAAGGAATGACGCCATCAAGGTACATATGGCATGTGAGTCCTGTATTAAGATAGATAAACTTGAATCTCACCTTTAAAGAGTAAAAAAAGTTTCCTAAAATATAGTACAGAGCAGAAAGTGAGTCTAGAGAGGACTCTTCATGGTCCAGACCTCCACGGGCACGCAGCTCATCCTGAAGTAGAGGTTTCCGACGCCCTGCTCAACAGTGTCCAACAGATCCTGGGACTGCTTCAGCTCGGCCTGCAGTCGTTGAACACGATCCACTTGCAGATCCAGCCTCGCCTGCGTTTCTTCCTTCAGCTTGTCAAACCTTCAGACAAACAGATGGAGTTTTTGAGACAGTCCGTCTGTCCCTACGTTATAAAAGCAATGAAAGCGACCCCTAAACATGTCAGTAAAATGTCTCACTGCATGATGAGATTTTTAACGGCATTCACAATTCTTCCTTTGCAAAACTGTCGTTTCTCATGTTATTTCCCTTCAGTACAAACTGTCCCTGTCCCAGATGTTTAAGAAGATTTAGTGATAAGCGCAGGAAGCGGATCAGATACTGAATATGCTACCGCGCGACAAAACACTTTGAGAATGTCCCAAAGTGACGAGAGAGAGTGTTGTGAAAAGATCTCCGGAGAAATCAGCGAAGACATCAATCAGGCCCAACATCGCAGCACAAAAGGACGCCGTTAACAGAGATTTCCTCGCCGTGCCAGACTGATAAATCTTCCATCCAGCCACGGGCGACCTCGCAAAGGCTGCCAGCTCTGAGACGCTTTCACATTATCATCATCCTCATTATTAAACCCTCCACACAGCCACAGGCATTAAACTACTACCTGACATGTGAATCAAAAAACGGACGCACTAACCCAGATTGATGGCTCGTATCATGTGACCAGCCCTGCTTCTAGAATAGATTGAGTGGACAAGAGATGCTACATTTTGTGCTTATCCGTATTTATTGTCTGTGGAGCATCAAGTCTTAAAATAGTCCTGATATAAGTTAAAACTATACTAGACGACTAGATTCTTTGTACCATTTCCAAAAACAATGAAAGCAATTTCATGCTGCTTAAATTACATTCAAATCTGACATATAGCAGGTCAGTCTGACCCATTTTGGCTGTACAACATATTTCACTATTTATAACTGGTGACAAATAAATCTTGAACATGACACTTGACTATGATATTAACATTTGAACACTATGGAAAACTCAATGACGATACCTTGCAGCTGCAGGTTTGACACTGAACTTGAGTTCTGCATGCTGCAGCTCCAGTTCAGCCAAGGTTCTGGCCTCCTGCCTGACCAGTTCCTCACACTGGGTGATCTCAGTGAGGAGCTGCTGTGTGGTAGCCCGCTGAGACACCACCTTGTTCACTAGGTCCTAGTAAGACAGGCACACACCACCTGATACAGGCTATATACAGTATGTGTGTGAGTGTGTGTACAATCATAATTGTGTAGGATATAAGTTAATAAATTAACAGTGTTCTACAAAGTTAAAGTTATAAAGCAACACATCAGAAAGCATCCCTCAAAGACTCACTAACACAAACTCACAAAATGCATACAATACATCAAACATTTATTATGAAGCATACCAAGTGAACATATCTTGTAATACTGTACCAACTACATACAGTGTATAATCACAGTTTATGCCTCTCATGTATTATTATTATATTCCAGCCGTCCACCAAATACCCGACCATCTTTGGAAAACACAAGTTGTTTTGTTGAAGGTATTTCCAGATCCAATATGAATGTGTTATTTTGTATAAAAAATATTTTAAAAACCTGGTAAAAACATCAATATATAACAATATAACTGAACAATTTTTGGTTCACATTGTAGAAACTGAGGGAGGAGATGTGTCATTTTTGGCTGCCATCTTTTTTTGTATTAGGAAACAGAGTCGCAACTCAGGAAAGAAGATGAAGTCTTTATTATCATGCAGCAGATGGAATATTATAGATGGTTAAAACAGTCTTTGAGGGTCGCCATGGTAACCAAACGGTTAGAGAACATGCCACATGATCGCAATATCCCCGGTTCAACTCTGCCCGAGGACCTTTGCTGCATGTTATACCCTTCTCTCAACCCCCCCCCCCCCCTTTATGTAATGTCATTATTCTGGAAATGTTAAATACTGCAGGTTTTTATAAATCTTAACTTTAAGGGCTCATTGAGGTTTGTGTTGTTACATTAAAACAATGTTGTAAACACTGAAATATTGTAGCAGCCGTTGTATTTCCCACAGTGTCTTACTATATAAACCTGGTGTTTATTTAACCCACAGAGGGATCTGAAGTTGTTTCCTGTACCAGGATTTAGACCTTTTACCTCTTATTTTATTTTTCTATTTGTGTCCCTGTCCTTCTATTCATGCATTTGTTCCGTGTACAACACTTTACAGGAAGTCTGTCTAAAACTAAAACTGCCTCGTTAATAATACATGTGAATGTGAGTTGAGTTAAATCGACTACCTGCACGTCAGCGCAGCCCAGAGCTTCTCTCAGAGACTCCATATCCTCCACCAGTTTAATGTCAGACTGGGAAGCACCGCAGATGTCGTAACAGTGATGAGCTGCAGAGACATGAATCAACAGTTTAACTACATGATTGCATCATTTATTTATGTTTACAGTATTATCTCAGTGGGACGTGCATTAGACAGAGGGGACAGGTAGCTCTACAGAAAGTACTGGTGTTGTACTAATAGTGTATTTTCATGTTTGCGTTTTCAAGTTGAAGAAGATAATTGTGTCTCAGTGATGGTAGCATGAAGCTCCCTTATTCTATCATGTTGTGTCTTTATTTACAAAAGACACAGGCAGCACATGCAGTTTTTAATATTATACTCCCCATAGTAACTTAGACGAGGTTAAAAGCTTTAAAAATATAACAAGTAAGATCTTGAATTGAGCTTTTCGGTAAATCTTTTTAAGTCAATTAAAAATTGCAAGGAAACTAGAAAATAACTGCAATAATTTAAAGAAAAATGCACTGATAAGTAAGAAAGTAAAATATTTCTAAAGCACCAAAATCAGGGCCTGTATTTATCAAACTTCTTAGAAATACACTTGAGAAATCAGTAAAGAGTTAACTTAGACATAAAAACGTGAAGAATAAGACATTTACTGATCTGTTTACTTACAGCGATGTGCAGGATGATGGACAGTATATGTTCAAGGGACAGACAGCCAATCAGAGACGAGAATTCACCCTCCAGCTGTCATACTGGTTTTGTTTGTTTTTTTTTATTTTGATGACATTTTACTCAGTGATATGTTTCCTAATTGTGATAAAATTAAAAACGTGTGGAATTGTCATCAATCTAATATGTTTAGAAGATATAATTATAAACATAGGAATATCATAGAAAATGTAAACCAACATGAAAACAAATTCTGCTGCTGGTTAATAAGAGGAAACATGTCATAAAGAGAATTTAGTACCACACTTATAATATATCTGCAAAAACAGATGTAACATCCTATCAAATGCTACTACTTTATTCTGAATGATATGTATTACTCCAGCTACTCATCTTGACCAATGAGATTCTGTGCAGTCGCTCCAAAACATGTCTGAGAAAAGTCTGTGCTGTTTCATCTAAAGTCTCTTAACTCTAAACTTCAATATTTTATAAGAAGCAAGATAAATTTAGGAGTTTATTATTCATTTATTTAGGAGTATGGGTTATCTTCCACTTCAGTCCAAATTTTGCTTTTAGCCGTTAGCTGATAAATATAGGCTCAAAGTTAAAAGGTGCTTCACAGATGCACTTAAAAACACAACTGACCTCATGCAGGAAACACTTGAGTTTTCTTGTACACAGAATTTTCTCTTGGGTACAAAGAGAACTTACCAGCAGTCTAGACCTGTTGTATGAGTTCAGTATAATGTCTCAGCTTAAATATGATCCTGAAATCAACTAAAATACTCAAAATTCATGCAGCATATTATCATCATCATGGCCAGTTGACTGATTTTATGATTTTTATTGTCGTATTTTGGTGCAGCAACTTCTCTCAGTCCGTCGGCTGCCTCTGTGTCTCTCTGCAGCTCTCTGTTCACTGTTCACTACATCACCTGTAGACTATAATATTCTCTCCTCTAATATCTCAGCCACTGTCACATCCTCTAACCACCAGCGCTGCTCTATGTCATCATATGAATGTTTTCTACTACTGACACTCCTAAACTTATCATGTGTTTGTCTGCTGATTTCTGAAAGCAGGACTTAAAACTCAACAGTGTGAAATTCTTGTGAAATCTACTTTTTGTTAACATTTCTGTGAATGAAACTTGCCCACAAATGGAGCAACAGGTCGCCTTATATGGACATTTTGGGCGTCGATGATGCAAATGATCAGATCTCATGAACGCAGGTGACACTCGTCAGGCTGAAATGAGTGATTTATGACAGTTAAGACAGTTTGTTGAATCCAACCTGGAACACTCATATGAGAGGTTTAGGAAAGAAGAGGAAAATATTCTTGCATGAGGCCAAATAACTGGAACTGCAACGAGAATCTTGATGGTCCCAGTAAAAATGATTTTTGGTTGGTATACCTTCACCAGGACTTGAGTGTGCTTCCTCTTCCTCTTCCCCCCCTTCTTCAGTTTCCTGCATGTGAAAAAAGACAGATACCGACAACAAATGAACGTACAGTAAATCAATCATAACAGTTATCTTGTTATTTACCTTCATCACAATCTCAGATACGTTCCTCTTCCACTCACCCGCTCTCTCTGTCTGCTCGGTGCTGCTGGGCTGAGAGGACGCCCAAATGTTTCCATAAGCTCTTTCAGCTCACTCTCCATCTGTCTTTTCTTCTCCATTATCTCATTCTCCATCTGAAACATCTCGTCCTGATGGAGTGAAAAGAAAGAAAAGAACACAGGTCACATTTTCAACTCTGAGAATCAGTTTTATTATTATTATTACAAGGAATTTTACAGCACTGCAGCCTTCATTATAAAGGAATTCTTTCACATTGTGTCACTTCTTGTTCTGACAGCTTGATTGCATTTATGAGACACTATAAGCTTTTTTCAGGCCATGTAGGACCATGAAATCCTTGCGGTGAAGTTCAATAAACAGAGTGGAAAGAGTGCTCAGCTTCAAATTCCTGGGCACCTCATGTGGACAACCAGCACCGCCTCTCTGGCGAAAAACGGAAGCAGCTCTACTTCCTCAGGACGGTGAGGAAGGCCAACCTGTCTGAGCATCTCCTGGTGTCTTTCTATCACTGCTTCATAGAAAGCACACTCACCTACTGCGTCTCATTATGGTACGCCAGCTCTTCTGCAGATGACGAGAAGTCTCTCCAGAGTCATTAAATCAGAACCAGAAAATCACCAACACGACCCTGCCAACATCAGAGGATGTGGCGCCTCCACAGAGCCACAAACAGCATCAAAGACTCCTCATCCTATCCTGACCTCCATCTTTTTGTCCTGCTCCCCTCTGGAAGGTGCTACAGATTCCTGAATAGTCTTTACCCCGGAGCCATAACTGAACTCTGCCCCAAGATTCTGAAAGACTAATGCATGCCCCCAAACACCAGTCTGAAATCCTCGCTGTGGTTTGTGGTGGTGACGTCTTACCTGTGCGCTCTCTGCAGCAGCTGCTGCTGACTGGAACATTTTGCATGCTTTGTCCACCTCCGCTTGTCCAATGGCAACCGCACGCTCCTTCTGGTCCAGGACCTTGAACATCCCACGGACCTCCTGCCCGCATTACAAATAGAAGACATCAGATGATGGAGACGATTATTATTCCACAGGTTACACTGCTGCTTGCAGCTTTTCATGCGGCTACAAGGACCAGCATCTCAATGTGGTACTTTTGGTACATTACAAACACGAGTTCTGTTTTGCACTTAGTTAGACAGCTTAACCCTTACTCCTGCTTTCACAAGCCTCGCTGAGAGCATGTGAGTTCTCACTAGTGAGTTAATATTACCCATTTCATCAGATCTCTCACTGACATCTTTTATTTTACAGAGACCAGCCTCACAGCTTAAAAATATTAGTTATTTTGTCCTTCACAGCAGCACCAGGTTTCACCTACATATTACAGATCCCTCACACACAACAGCTACCCAATAAAATCACATGATATGTCTGTCTGATTGTTTGTTGTCTAATTATTTGAATAAAACTGCTGATGCATTTTTAATAAATAACAAAGGAGTAATTGTAGTTGTAGTTATTCCTGTTAGTTCTGAAGCAATATTTTTACAGTTTAGGGTTCTTGTAAAGTGAAACTTGTAGTGAAGTTGCAATAGAACTTACAAATGTTTATTCTCATAATTTCCTCCAAAAGTAAAAATAATGGTAATTTCATATTGTCCCTCTCATCAGTATGTACTCATTAAGTATCAGTATTGATAAAATCCTAAGGATACCCAAACCTCCCAACCATCGTGTATAAGAGAGTGCTGCTCACCTGCTGCAGGTGCTCAAGCATGTGCAGGTAAGTGCTCTGGACTCTCTTAGCCGCTAAGATCTTCAACTTCATCTTCTCTCGGTTGTTCTCCAGCTGCCTTATTCGCTGACATTACAAAATAAAACAAAGAGTTAAAAGTCTGTAATAAAGAGATCAGATTGTCTGCTAAGATATGCTACACCTCGAAATGTAAACTGATTCATCCAGCATTCGTTTTCCTTGTTAATGGTGCAAAAATTGGACTCTAGAGTGAATTGTGCTGAGCAGTTTATGTAGATGCTAGCCCAAGAAAAACCAGGCGGTCAACAGTTGAAGAGGTGCAAAAGTAGTGAAGAAAAACATTTCAATTAATGTTTACTAAACCCACTTCCTTTTAAGAGTCTATCATTTAACAGGCATCCAATGTGTCAATTTCATTTACATGTCTCATTAAATTGCAAATCTAACTCAGTTTTAGCCTGAGGGGGAGAGAAATGGGCCTGGGGGAGGAGGTACAGTATGTCAGGCATAGTTCAACTACATTAGTTAATATTGATATGAGTTTAGAGGGCAGACTATTGATGTGTGTGCAACATAGTTCATATGCTGAGTTAAAGCTGCACTAATCTTTTTTTATATCAACAATGGCTCAAGTGATTTGTGTCACTCAGGGGTTAAGACGCCGACCATGAACTGCAACTAAAAAAGGTATAAAATGGCAAATGACCACCAAACAAGCTCTGGTCTCATCAACCTGATCTCCAGCAGTAGCAGACAACTGTTTTCAGTGACAAAAGGTAAGATGAACCCACCTGCCCAGCAGTAGACAATGTTAGTGACTAGCTGACATAGTGGAGCACTGAGCAGCCAAAGATAAATTTCGTAGGAGTTAAAAGAAGAGTGAATATTGGACTTGAATTCAGAACTCCAAATGAATGCTAACGTTGCACCATTGTCTGCTGTATGGTGGTGATATGTCACATGTTGTGTTTTCTGCTTCCCTCAAGTGGACAAAGCTTGAAATATTTTAAAGCTTCCATGTTGTTGTGGGGGTGGGGCTGACGGTGGGTGCCCAGAAGTGTCCCTGAGAGCTCTTTTACCTGTTGAGCTGTATCTTCACTGTTGTCATCTGTAGTCTTCGGTTCCATTGTTTTCAATAACTCCTGAAGCTCCTTTAACTTTGTTTCTTTTTCCTTCGCAGCAAACTTTAGTCTGTTGTACTCATTAACCAAGACATTCTTCTCCCGCTTCGCGTGTTCAATTTTTCTCTGAGTGTGCAGAAAAAATGAAAAAAGTTTAAATCTGAATACTTTAAGTTAAACTTCCTCATTTAGAAGAAAGAGTTTCCCAATTTAAAATCCTCATTTGTTAGTGAAACAGTCAAAGTGATGTTGGGTTTACTTAGTTTAGTCTATGATGCTAGTCTGGACCAATGTTTGCTAAAGGGCACTTCCACAAAAAAAGACAGCATTAAGTAAACTGCTTTACCTCCAGAGGTAGTCCTGGCTTGCACAGAGGCTTTAGTCTTGTTGTCAGTTTGTCATGGCTGTCCAAGGCCTGTTTAGCTGTACTGTCCTCTGCTTCAATCTGTCTCTCTAAAAATGAAAATCAAGCTTTGTTATTACTTTGTGAAAGTGGATATATGGTGGACTAGGGTCCAGGTATCATCGGATAATTCGTAATTCATTTGTAATTCAAAAAACCCAAAAATGGTAAATCTGTTATTTGCTTCAAAACAAAAAACAAAAAACTGTTTTTGGTGTCAGAATCAAATAACGAAAAACCAATCAAACCCGGCCCGTTTTTGGTTTTTGCCGATTCGTTTTATCCAAGCAGTAACCTCCGGGGCTGAAAAATGAAGCCAATGCGGAAGTGCCAAAATCTGCAGTTCCTTGAATGACCACTTGAGGCTCCAAAAGCGAGTCAATCCCCATAGACCCCCATGTTAAAATGCCCAACTTTACAGCAGAAATAAACATGTTTACAGCCTGGTACAAAAAATGGTTTTGGTCTCTGTAGCTAATTTCCCCTTTCATGACAACTGTACGGGGGGGGGGGGGGGGGGGGGGGGGGGGGGGGGATTTTTTTTTATAACTCACCCGTTTAAATATAATTAAGCCGTAAAGTTATGCATAATGAAGGACATGGCTGCTTTGAGCGACAGGTCCGCCAGCCGCTAGGTGGCTTGTTTCAGCCATGCGGCCCGCCTCTTTGCCCATTTTTGATTGGCTGGGAGTTAGGCAACGTCACGCACTGCCAAGATGGCGACGGCTGGAGCGGCTCACTTTGAGCTTCAAAACCGCTCTTCAGAAACCAACGGGTGACGTCACGGTAACTACGTCCATATTTTTATAGTCTATAGTTTGAAACCAAAAACGGAAGTCATGTGATCTGTTCCTTTTTTGTTTCCCAACAAAAATCCAGAAAACCAAATTCAAGACCGTGCAATTTTAGTTTAGAAATCAAGTATTTTTGTCAGTTTTGTACGATAGCGGAAGCGACTACATTAGCCTACCCATGATCCTCAGCGACCGTTGCTATGGTGAAGACGCCAGCGACAGCCGCGCGTGTGTGTAAACGGGATGAAGACGGGGTTATAAAACTGAACTTTACATTTCACATCAATCATTTAAGCCCTACACTTTCACTTTCGTAATTTACATCAAACTGGACTTTAGATTGTGCATTTTATTCAACCTCCGTTGTTACATCATGTAATTATTTATTAATTATTTATGTTCAATTTATTCTCTTGTCACCTTCATATATTTCATACACTTCGTTTCTTTGTCCATAGCACACATTATTTTCTTTACAGTTCAATGTACAGTAAAGTACGTTGATCATAACCAATAATCTGCAGTACTACATAATGTCATACTGACTATATGTTAAGGCTGTCGCTGGCGTCTTCACCATAGCAACAGTCGCTGAGGATCATGGGTAGGCTAATGTAGCCGCTTCCGCTATCGTTCTGTATCGTGTTTTGAAATAAATAACAGATTTACCGTTTTTTGGTTTTTGAATTACAAATGAATTACGAATTATCCGATGATACCCGGACCTTAAATAAAGATACAACTTTCTGAAGTACGCCCACAGATCCCATCATTTTGATGACATTATCTAAGCTAACAAGATTATAAATTAAGAAGTACAATCTCTCAAAGGCCATTTGTTTTTTATGCATTCTTTTAATAGCTTCACTAGCTAGCTAAATTAGCTCAAATATTTATTTTCTAGTGGAGTAGATCTGAAACAAAGATTTGAATCTGGCAGGTGACCTAACTACATTCTAACACTAACTAGATTAACTTTTTTAGAAATTTACCTGAGAATTTGACTCGACGTGGAGTCGGAGTCCTTCCATCTTTCACCTTTTCCATTTGTATTTGTAGCTAACTAGCTCTTACCTGTAAGCTAACCTATCCTAATGTAGGCTATTTTTTGTTAGCGTGTGCTTAGTATTTTGGTTGCTGTTTTCAGATCATTTCAGTTTCAATTGACTGTTCACTGACCCCTGCCCTTAGTAACTGTTGCTATGCCTGTCATTTTTGAAATAATGCATCTTTGATAAAAGCAGGCTTTAGTCGGTGACTAAATTTTGCCAACTGAAATGACAACAGTTACTGTCTCTGGCTGATTTTGTAGGCATACAGTCCATTTCAAAATGCAGGGATCGAGTTAATGGTTTGACACAAAGCTAATAGGCTACAGCTTTAGTAACAAATTAAGGCATCTAAGAAGTTGTTTGTCTGAAAAATGCGGTCATCTAAGAAATACTTCTACACCCCTGCCTTGGCTGGGCTGTAAAAGGAAAAGGAGGGGAAATTTTCTCGTGGTTCAGTTTCTGACATCCCCCTTTGCCTGAAATGATCCTAAACCAGTAACTAGAAAGAACATGCCCTTCAGTGTTGCCATGTTGGAACCTTTTGAGAATAAAAAGGGTTTTGAGGAGCAAAACAAAAAGAAGCAAGATTTGAGCATCTTCTCATGATCTGATATAAGCATTCTGGGCTTAAATACACTGATATACAGTAGGTAGATGTTTTATGTTTTTGTCTGACATTTTGTCTGTCCGAATCAATATTTAATTTCAACTGCATTTCTATAGTTGGAATGAGAAATAAACTCAGTTAGACAACACTAGGAAAAAGTATTTCCTTGCTTCATGTTTATAATAACTTTATACCTCGGCTGAAATGATAGGGAATAAAGTTCTTTGCAGCTACAACCTTTCGAAATGACTCATCCACTTAAATGAATAATACTATTTTTATAACATACTGGTACATAAGTGCGTAAGTTTCTGGATTTCTGTTGAACCTTTGAGAGGATCTATACTGAGAGTTTAGACTATCAGAAAGCCAAAAAAAACCCCAAAAAAATCAGACACAAATAGAAACAACTCAAATATCTGGGTTTAAATCAGCATGTGTTCTGGTTTATTAAGGACAGTAAGAGAGTACTTACAACTTTAAAGGCCTTCCTTTCCAGTTACTCAAAATGTGAAAGTGAAAACAGAAAATCAAAAAATTGTGACATGAGAAAAAATATTGACAACTCAAAATGGACAGACGTGTTAAATAATGCTAACAGAAAAAATCCTACAGGATTACTTTTTTTGGATTTGTATAACATTCCAAAGATCAAAGTGCTCGGGAGGTCAAGTGTCCAAAGTGGTGTCACCCATGCAGCAAAGACAGCTCTGCCCTCATTAGGAGAACAGACATCTTATTCCCGGCTAAAGAACTGGGGCTTTGCTTCTATAAGTGGAACACCAATATCAACCTTTTAAGGCATTTGGAACAAATTGTGAAAAAGTTGGTAAATACAGGTAAAAGACAAGAAGAAGGCTACTCTGAATAGCAGATGTTATTGGGCCTTTTTCACCGGTAACCCAGCCTACGTCGACTGAAGCAGCAAAAGAGAGGGATGGTGAAACACAGACAAACAAACTGCAAACAAAGAAGACAGAGGAAATATACAAATTAGCTAAAGTCAAACAATGTTTTGACATAAAAGAACATTACATTTAAAAGATAAGTCAAACAAAAGATTGTACTATACATTGTTCTGGCTTTCAACTACCAATACCCAGATGCTAGCGGTGAATGTGACATTAAAGCAGCTAATCAATATGTTTAATAGTGTCAAACTGACGTTTTCCATATTTCACATCTTTTTGGGGCTGGAGGGCCCTTTTCACAATTTTTCTGTTCTGGTTCACTATTATCTCTCCTATCACATCACATTTAAACTTGTTATTAGTGAAAAACCTCTGATAAACCTACTGTATTCTACCTGTCTTGCATTAAGCAAAAGACACAGAAAGTTAGTGATAAGCTAGCAGCTAGTAGGATCAGGCAGCTAAAGAGCCAGGTATTTACTTTTTCTAAGAAAGTGAAGGAAGGGACGGACACAGTTGTTTTAGAATGAGAAAGCTGAATGTCCAATACCTGTATGATAAACATGGTGACAACACCTGCGCCTGTGCTACGATAGTTTCCGGCAAACCAGTCTCTCAATTTCACCAGACAACCCTGAAAGATAAAATTGGTATAGTTATCCTTTATTTATACGGCGTAAATTTACTGAGCATACATGCACTTTTATAGCAATATCCTGTTTACAGTTACACCAAAAAAACTACAACAAGAATCTGGATTCAAAATGTTTTAATTGCAGATTATTGCAGGAGTCGGCTGCGCACTACACAGACAATAAAAACATCTTTCCTAAAATAGTTTCCTGAAGCATCAACCAGTCACTGGAAAGTATTTTTGTGTTCTTGTTAGTCAGTTTCAAACAAGGACTCTTATTATAAATATGAGATTGGCTAATTTGAACAAAAACAGCAGCACAGTATAAAACAGTATCGTCTGCATAAAAATTGTTTGACAATATCATTTATATAAATGCTGAACGGCACAGGGCCCAAAATAGAACCATATGGTACACCCTAACTAACTGGTAGGAACTCAGATAGGCTGCCACCACACTCATACACTGATGCCTGTTTGATAAACAGACATACATGTTTCTTATTGTGTAAACTACTTTAAAAAAACTAATAAAAAAAAAACTAATTTAATTATTTATGACTAAGAAACCAGCTGAAATGGTGTCTTGGTTGGCTCTAAAACCAGACCCATGAGGCCTAAGGACAGAGTGCTCCACAAGAAATGACTTCAAGTGTGTATTAACAGGTAATTCAAATATTTTTTTATATTTTTGAGATGCAAGACAACCACACAGTCGACCAAATGAGCAAATATCCAAGTGTAGGGGGAAATACAATAATTGAAATATTAAATCTATATTTGATGTACAATAATAACTAGTGCAGTCAGAAGTCTTGGAACGCATTCAAGTTGTCCTCACCCATTGACTTCCAACCATCTATGGCATGCAACCCCATTAAGCACAGCATCAGCAGTGAAAAGCTAAACAGACAACAGAAACCTGGAGGTGGCTGCACGCACACATTTGCTATTTGAAGGAAGCATTCCTTTGTGACAATTTTGAATCATGAATCATCCACTATTCATTGATAAAAGTGTGAAAAACAAACACAGAATCTGGCTAGAAGTCTGATCAAATAAGGGATGATAGAGTATTGTGTGTGTGTGTATATGGAGATGCTTATGGTTTACACAGTGATAATACAGTGTAAGTAACCTCTTGCCAGTTGGTCTGAGGGAAGATGTTACAGGGATCTTCAGTACAACAGGAAATTGGGACGTTACCCCTCCAATCTGCCTCACCATTAACTCCACAGCACCTAAACTGCAAAGGAAAAACAACCTAATTCACTGGCATGAACACATATTTTATTTGAGCAGAAGGAACTGAATAACTAAAACATTCATCTATATGAGGGTGTGTACAGAAAACAAGACTGTCAAGAAGACAAATAGCAATGAAGTTCATTTTAAGTTGATAAAGCAGAGTAGTGGATCATTTACCAGGTGCTGGACAGCATCAAAGTCAGCTTTAATGGTCCTGTTGCTTTCAGGACTGGACAGTCTATAGATCTCCAAGCTTCGCATTAGGTCTCTCTCAAAGAACGTGTTGATCTGCACAGCGGACAGGCTACATTACCTGCAATATACTGTTCCCTATGCGACATTAAAGTAACTAAAATGATGAGTTGTGTGGGCTGCAGATCTTTGAATTGAAGGTCACTTTGAAATTTAACAGAAATCTTTACTAATTTCAGTTCCTCACTGAGATCCATCAGCCTGCAGACAAACTAATATTTACCTCCATGCTGACAGAAATCTGAGGATTAGCTAAGAATAAGGAAATGCATCCATTATGTCTGAGTATTTTAAGTATTTAACAAATTTCAATTCTATGTACATTAAAATAGCAAGCCTTGACATGAAATTTGTTATTGATAATGTCTAATATCTTTCTTGAAGGCAGCATGAGATGTGTTATGAACAAAACATGAAGGCAGAATCAAAAAGTACTAAATCAGTAAAATAAATCCAGAGCACTGGTTGATTTAGTTTATCATTTCAGGCTTTGTATAACATCGACATATCAATCAAACCTTCTAAGAATGTATTTTGGTTTTTGTATAGGCTCTATATATATAAACCTACCTCTCTGCTGTAGACCAGGAACACACAGGCCATGGCCAGTTCCACCAGCATCAGGATGAACAGCAGGACAAAAAACTGGGAACAGTGGATCAGATTCAAACATCAGTGACTTTGTATGATCTGTACAGTTGTTTGCTTTTCACCATATAATATGGACAAGTGTAACATACACAAATGATGTTTTGGTTTATATTATGCAGTGTAACAAATGAGGAGGTTCAGTACAGTTATAAAACTGCATGCACATATCATGCACACTTCCAGGTCTGTATTTTTAATCTGAGGCTTTACTGGAATATCTTTGCATTACAACAATTATTGAATGGTTTGTTATAAAATTTCTGGTTTTGAGTGAAATGTCTCAACATCCATGTGGTACAAACATTCATGTCCTCCTCAGGATGAATTGTAATAACTTTGCTGAGCTCCTAACTTGTCATCTAGCACCACCATCAGGTTAAATTTTCAATTTGTCCAACACTGGTTTCTGATCAAATACCTGACATTCCCATCATGCTCAGCTGTATTTGCATTCAGTGCTAATAAGCAAATATGAAGCATGCTAACTAGCTGCTAGCATGGCTGTATACTCTCAGTCTTGTTAGAATAATTACACAAACCTCATAAAGTGACATTCAATTTAATGCAGTAGCATAAGTTATACAGCTTTCCCATTCAATATTCAACCCTGTAAACCACATTATAGTAAATATCATGGTTTATACTCACACTGATGAGCATGCAGCGGTTCTCCTTCATGCCCCCCAGCACTCCCACATAACACACACAGGTAACAATGGTACCAGTGACCACCAGAGTGTTGGCGGGGTAGATGGGCCAGAAGGTGGTGATGAGGGAGGCAAACTTGGAGTGCATCATCTGGAATATCCCAAACGCTACCACAAACGCTCCACACAGCTCCAACAGACACAGAACACACAACATATTATTATTTTATATTGTCTGAGTTTGGGTTTGACTGTAAAGCATGAAGTCCAATGTAAACCATGACAACAATAATGACATTTAGGGAACTTGGCCAAATCCAAACTCCCAACTCTTTTAATCATTTGACTTGTATGGGATGTTGCAAAAAGTTTCAGGTTTTTCCAGACGTGCCCAGGACTTGCTCACACAGGTACTTGTGTGTGATCCAAATATTGTATTTGTCAGCTCACATTAAGGGATTCCTATAGACAACAGGTGGAATACTGATCCATTCATTTTTCAACTGTAAAACAGATCTTGGCCACAATTCTCAAATCACCACAATCAAGGGTCCTTATCAAACGTGTTTTATGTAAAAACAAGCTATAATCCAGGTGGATGAAGTGATGTCCAGTTTTTACAGACCTAAGGTACCTAAATGTAATAAAAGTAAATGTAGTTTTAAAAGAGGAAAATGTTTATTACATCCATCTAGGAGAAAACCTACTTTCAAAACATTAGATAACCAAAACTGATGATAACTGAAACAATGGCTCCGTGCCAATTCCTACACTCGCGGTATTTGTTAGTAATCAAGTTCCTACTTGTGTGATGAATTTCTGGTTACTGCTACTTTGCCAAAGTGCCTTTTAAGACTGCAGGAGTGTAGAGGTTTATCAGAGCTCAATGGGACATATTTGATTAATAACACATATACTGTACATTGCTCAGTCAAGCTCATGTATTTGTTGATTTTATGTAATTTCCACATAATGAACAAATGAGTAGCATCGACCCCACAGCATAACAGTTACATTCAGGAGCTGAGAGGAGAAATAACATTGATTAAGACATTGAACTGAGTTATGTAGAGGAACATGGATTTACTAAGAGACATAACAAAAAAACATTTTGAAAGTTTTCTGTCTGCTAAAAATTTTGGGGAGGGAACATCGCTGTCAAGATCATTGACAAGATATGATATAAAAACATGATATATTAAATATTTTTAATGTATATATTCTTATCGGTCTGATCAAGAAGAATATTAAGTTGTAGCCATCTATAGAGGTGTTTAGTATGGACATTAATAATGGTGTTGCGCAATAAACTGCAGTGAATTGTGGGATACACCTGGCGCTGAATATCACTCCAAGGCAGTAAGAGGGATATGAGTGTGCAAGTGTGTGTCTTAAAACAACAGTCAGGTGTACAAATGAACATTGAAAGAAGTTTTGCTCGCTGTAATTATTCCTGCTTCTAATACTGGACAATAATAGATCACTTCCTGATGCACTTACAGTGTAGGAGGTGGGGGACAAAATCCACAGTCCTTGTTTTGTGCAAAATTGTGAGCCTGTCCTTAAATGTGTCGGCCTTTGATATGGGACACTGAAGTGGTGAAGACTGTAAGTGTGGGTATTAGGACGGACGCTATGCCTTGAGAATCATTGTCTCAAAGGGAACTTTGTTGTGATCATCCTTAATAACGTAGAGTGACCATAACACGTTGGCATTTGGAGGCATTATATCCCATGTACTGGCTGTAACATACAGTGTTTGTATGGCTGTTGCAGTATATATATGGGTCTACCTACCCAGCAGAGAAAGTTGAGATATATCATCATATTTTTCAAGCAGTTTACACAGGAGCGATTCATCTTCTCTGATAATCTTCTTCTGTAAGATCTGTAAGATTAAACAAGTTGGTGTCACATTTATTAAAACACTGCAGTCACATACAGATAACCTTTTAAGCCTTTTAAAAGCTTTTAAAACAGATAACCTCAATACTCGTGGAGGAAAACAAGTGAAGCTGCTGCTCCCGCCGGTGACAGTGTTTACAGGACACCACTGTTTGATATGGCAACACTGAGCCATCAGGCACAATGGACACCTGTGACCTATTCAGCTCCAGTTAATCATTATTACCTGTTCTTATCTCCAGATTAACCATTTGTTGCAGTTTGTATCAAAATGTCTGAGAACGTGTTTCTTTAAGCAGTTTAGAAGTCGTTTTCTTTTCTGCTGACAGAACACAGATTTATGATTTACCCGTCCTTCTGCTCTGCTGTACATCCTCTACTTTCTATACTATTATTAATGTTCTGTATTTTGTAATATCTACATTCTTTCAATGTAAACTTAATGCCCAAATTGTACAATTGAGGGTGTGATTCATTTAAATTAATACTAAAAACAGACCTACCTTTATAACGCCAGCAATATTGCAGATACTTAATTTGTTCAAATAAAGTTGCTCATTTTATTCATTTATAAATTCAATATCTAATTACTGGGATTAACTCATCTATCATGATAAAGCTGGTTAAATATCCGAGGGCTTACCTTAACTGCACTGTTTCCAGCAATAATCCAATGACAGGTGCAGTGAGCGGTATTTTAATGTCGTTCCTAACATCCCCAGAGGCAGAACAGAGAGGTATGAGGAGGAAAGAGGAATAAGAGGGAGGGGAAAGATAACTGAGGCCTCTGTCTACCAACAGGCAGTAAGAAATGTCTACATGACGCATACTAAAGAGGGGGGCCGTGAACATTTACACCACAATAACAGCAGGAAGTGGGAAAGCAGTTGTAATGGGAGTGTACTTTTAATAAAAGGTCAATCTCACAAAATAAATAAATAAATAAACAATAATATTAATAATAAGTGTCCAAAATGTGGCTTTTTTGACACTGATCAACAGAAAAAAAAGCCTTTAAAGTCAAAGATAAAAACATCTCTACAGAGTGATCAAAATACACATTTGCATAAATATTCAACCTCTTTAATAAAACACATCTAAATCAGTTCTGGTGCAGCCAGAAGTCACCGTATCTGTATCTGGATGCTCCAACCTGGGCTGAACCAGTATTGTGTCAAAACCTGCAGCATGAAGACAAAAGAACACTCAGGGGGATTGACTCAAGAACATTTCCAAGTTGCTGTACATCACTTGGAGTCCAGATAAATCAATTAAAACATGGAAAAAGTTTGTCACAGCTGTAAATCTGCCGTCCTCAAAAACTGAATTAGAGCTTTAAGGCAGAGTAACAGAAACATTGACTCAAGCCTGTAACTGCTGCCAAAAGTGCTTAGAATACTTAAGCAAACAAGTATTTAGTATTCTGTATTTGTAATTAATTTAGATAACATTGTAGAGATGTGTCTTCACTTTGAAGTGTGTGTTTCCTCGGACAGTGTTTCCCTGTTGAGCTGCAGGTGGAAGTATAGTAACAAAAAGAGGAACTTTGGCACTAAAAAGACTGTAACATTGAAAGATATCTACTTGATTTGACTCATTTGGACGCTGAAGCTTCATATTAGCTTCAGATAAACTTTTAAATACATTTTTGCACAGAAGGAGGACTGTGGATTTTGTCCCCCATCACTTCCATTGTAAGTGTATTATGAAGGAGGAATGATAACAGCAAGAAAAACAGGTTTCAATGTTCATTTGAGCTCCTGACTGTTGTTTTAAGACACACTTGAATAATTGTGAACCCGTCCTTTAAAGGTTGTGTTGATCAGTGTTGATAAGAAAAGCCACATTAAATCTGCTTTAAATCAATGTTGTAACACAATAAAACATGAAAACTTCCCCCCAAACAACTTTTTATCAGCACATAGACAAAAAAAAAACACACCACATGTGCAAGATCACCACAGAAACTTTTACTGAAAAACACAGAACACAGAGTATGACAAGAATATTTTTCAGACAAGGGTTTGGATTAGAAGATTTAAAGAGAAGAAAAGGCTCAACAACATCATTTAAATAGTTAACTATAGGGCTCATGGTGAATTAAATCATCACAAATAGCTTGACATACAGTAATAAGTCTAAGAATAAAATAAGAACCTATGTTTAGAAGGACAATACAATACAAAACAAAAAGAAGCAGGGTTTCTTGGTAAAGTAGTAACTCTGAACAAAAAGTGGTTTTAATGAACGATGGATTGATATGGCTTAAAACTGCTTTAAGAACCAAAATGAAATCTGTAAATATTCCTTCCTAAGAGTCAATGATCCTATAAAAATATCACTGAAATAAAAATGTTAATGTCAGTTACACAAATATTTCTATTGGCTAAAAATTCTTATTGATTTTTTTTTTATCTTACATTGTAAACTTCATATACTATCAAGTGCATTACCAGCTAGGGAGATTCATGAAGAGTCTTATTGTGCACTCATGATTCCTCTCTATAGATGAGCACAGATCTCACATGGGCTTGTACAGTGTCAGCTTCTGGTCTGAACACGAGGTTTGTTCAGGTTGTAGTCACAAACACACCAACACGAGTGCTGATGTAACTTTTAGCTTAAAGCATCACTGGAATCTGACTTCAGGTGAAGTTTGCATCGTCATATGACTCAACCGAGAGAATCAGCACAACGATTCATACACAAGTGCAAAAAGGAATTCCACCAAAGTGGACTTAAAGGTCTTTCTGAGGGAGTACAGAGTTCCTGTTTATTATGGGACTAAGACTTTCTTTCAATTCTAATCTTGACCTTAACATTTCATTGCTATGCTATGTCAAATAACTTCAAAAGAGTACTTTTGCAGAGTAACAAAGCCACCAATTTGTGTAGAATTTGCCTTTAGGGACTACAGGACCTCATGGTAGACAGGTCTTTTTCACAAGACATTTTGAAAAGCACAGTTGTAAATCATAAAATGAATGATGACTTTATAGCATTTAGCTGCTTCAGTTTCAGGGTCCTGGTATTGTGCGTGTTGACTCATTGACACACAGTCGTTAATATCATTACCTGTGCTTTCCTGCTATGGGTGTAACCCTTCATGTCCACTGGAGCATCTAAAGCAGTTTGTTCTTTAGCTGCCATTTCAAAATGATGTTTAGTAGTTTGTTTTGTATTTTACAGCATTTATGGTCAGTGTGGACAACACAGCCACATCGATGGGACACTGGGTGTAAGGCACCTGCTGTATTAACAGGTTGGACAGCTTAACAGTACACAGCATTCATACTCACACACTCTTCAATTTATTAAAACTCACATTTGACTACATAATGCTGCTGATTGGAATTAAATTCACAGTGCATGCTAGAACTAAAGTCTAAGCAACATGAAAACTGATCACAAATGAAACAGAAAGGGTTTCTACTAACAAGGGTCTGATGAAAGTCAGTGCCATTAGAAAAAAGCTGAAAACTGCTACTGAAACTTGGTGCACATCAACATCAGCTCACCCTCCTATCAGAGAACTGTTAGTAACAGAAAGTGAGTGAAGCCAAATAGTTTTTGATGTCAAACAGAAAATAAAAGGAGCTCAAACCTGCAGAAAGGACTGGAACATAACATGAGAAGCTGTCTTTATTGGTCCTTGCTGGGTACTTTTAACAGCACTGGTTACCTGGTTCACTTCAGTGCACTTGTTACATAAGCTGCTGGAAGTGCTTCGCCTGGCGTTTAAGGTGCTGTCAAATGTACGAGAGCTCAAGAAAATGTTTGCAGTGCAGCGAGAAGTCTGCAATAATCCACAGGTTGATCAGTCTTCACAGCAGCTTCGAGTCACAATGCAGCTGCCTGTTGGCAGCACCAAGTGGCAGTAAGAGGTAACTACACTTTACACTTCAGAACCACAAAATCCTCTAACATGTCAGCACACTGCACACAGCATCTGGGATTCTCTAATTGATTCTGAAGTTTTTGTTGGTATTTTGCTGGTGGAACAGCAGGATCTGATGTGGGCTGATATCTACAGTGTCTCAGTTAGTGCAGATGGGATGCTGTAGTCCCACTGTGCTTTTATCCAAGTTGAGATGAGTGTATTTTAACACACTATAGCAGCTTTATCTCATCTATCTTCCATAACACTTACAATGAGAATATTTCACAGCTGGCTCACCGGTTCATGATCTCTTCACCTGTTCATCGTGGTAGTTTGTGTTCTTTCGGCTCTGGGCTTCACGAGGTTGTTCGTTCAGTTTGATTGTATGGTTCAGTAAAGCTATGGTAGTCTTTGCATTGTTGTGATCTATGTCAATTAAGAAACATACGGTTTGGAAAAACCTGTGTGGTTTAATTGTTCTTTTATCAATAGAAGCGTTTGCGTCTGTTTTCCTTCCAGCGGCCGTAAACCATCAGCCCCACCACCGCCAGCACGCCCAGGCCGAGGACGGAGAAGAGGAAGGTGAAGAAGAACTGGACTCCGCTCATCCCCTCCTCCTGGACTTCCACTGAAAAGTAAAAAGGATGACAGATGGATTATCAATCAGTAGACAGTTCACTTTACATCCAACACATTTAAGAAGAGGAATTTCTTGTACTCCTTCAAAAATGTAAGAATTAAATTCAGTTCTTTAGCTCTAAACTGCCTTCAGCTGATCAAACCTGGTTCTGTGCAAGATAAACTGTCTATTTCCTGAGTTCCAACCACTGAATGATTGAAGAGTTTCTCCACTAAGAGCACTGTTGAGGCTGGTTTATAGATTCCACAGATACACACTTGGATTCAGAAACACCTTTCCAACATTGGGTTGGGGCGGGGGGGCTGTTATCCCCGTATTTAAATCATTTTGCAACATTCTGAGTTTTATTCAGTTGAATTTGGTTTTTTGGTTTTTTTAATTAAAGACATTTTAAAGGATCAGGCTGCGATTTTCTATATTTTTATTACTGTCAACAAATCTCATGTTTGGAGCCAAACCAACAGTGAACTGATCCGAAGCCTGATATATCTGATTCCTCTGTGCTACAACCTCTTGGAGGTCTACGGGACAGAGGACAGAGGAGCTGCTTCTACCTTGGAACTGTTCCATGTTGTCAACACTGGGGATGAGGACCTCCTCCTCCTGCTCCTCCTCTGGACTCTTCTCTACTTTCAGCTGGTACAACTTCATGGAGATGATGTCATGGTTATCTGGAGCAACAAGCACAAGTCAGTAATTAACACTTCATATAGAATTCATGCAAACCTCTCCTGTCCAATCAGCATTTCTTCTATCATTTCACTTTTCATTTCACTTCCAGGTTTCGTACCTGACAGGTCTCCGGTGGCAGACGAGGCACCTAAGAAGTAGCCTGTAGGCAGCCGCAGTCCTGTGATGTCAGCGCAGTCTTTCCAATCCTGCTTACCGTCTACATTCACCATGAGCTACAGAGCAGAGGAGGGGTCTGTGTCAATCACTGATGAGGGATAAACAGGCCATAACTAGACTTCAAACATGGCACAGGCAGAACTAAACCAGGTTGGGAGAAAAAACTTAACGTGTGTGTATTTGAGGACACTAGTTTTATTTTTGTCACTCACATAAAATCAATACTGTTGTTGCTCTTCAGAACATCCACCAACTAATGTTAGAGTCATAGCCACTGTAGCTAAAGGCTAAACAGACAAAGAATGTGGTTGTTCTGCCTCTGTTTGACCAGTTGGGACTAATCTTAATTTAAAAACTACATTAGTGAAGGTATTAATGGTGATAATAGAAGTTGTGACGCTGTTGTTAGCATCAGTATACTTACATGTTACGTCCTGTGCGATGGCAACTTTCCATCACTGTCACTGATAAAGTTAGCAAACTGCTAAACCGAGCAACTCAGTGTTTTTCCGTTTTGCTTAAAAATGACTGATATGATTAATCAATGATCAAACTATCTGATATCTATCAGAATAATTTTTAAGTTACATTTCACTTTAAACAGCTATTCAGGCCTTTTGCTACAAACTTCATAGTTGAGATGAACTGCATCGTCTTTGGACCCACTTAATAAATTTCATTTTCTGACATGACTGTAATACTTTAAGAGATAAACTGCATCGATTCCTCCTTAATCACAGAGTTTCATACCGTCAGTCTGTTTTTGGAGTATCTGACCAGGAGAAACGTGTCGTAGATTGCGTTGCGTGCCATGGCCGTGCAGCCTCCGAGTTCAGTGAGTCGTCCGTCGTGATCGTGGTCATATGACAGAGTTCCGTTCCCCAGCATCACCGACACATACGGGAAAGCTCTCTGTGAGGAGGAGACGGAGTTAGCCCAACACATGACACACTTTGACCGCAGAGCCTCTGATACACACCGTCATGCTGATGTTTCAGTTGTCGCATCATAATGACACCAAACAGAACCGATGACTCAAAACGGATGCATGTAATGAGATGATGTGGGACGGTGAACGTTTTGAGACGGATGGACGGACATTCAGTCGCTCAGCTCATGGAATAAACAATAGTTTCTGATGCTACCTGAGTCCCAGGTTGCCTCTTCTGCACATTCAAAAGGGAGGCAGGAAAAGAAATATGACACATTTTGGACATCAGTACAATTAATGTAAACAAGGAGTCTTTTAAATTGTGCGTCATATAGTCAGATTTGGCTGGATTACTCTTTATAATCAAGCAGAAGGATAATATTATCCCAGCACAAACATATACATCTGCTATTGCTGCTTGTTTATCTTCTTCTATGAATTCAAACATGGACAGGAAGCTGCAGGTTTTACAGGAAATAGAGTCTCCTTGTAAAGAAACACTAGCAGAAGCTGCTAAATGTCACTCACATCATGGTTCTTGTCAGCGTTGGGGTAAGTGTCGACAAATATTCCCAGTCCAACGAACTGGTTCATGTTGCCAAACACGGGACCTGCAGAGAAACAGTGAGGTAGTTCAGGAACCTGTTTGACCAAATGTGCAACATGACATCATTTCCTCTCGCGTTATTGTTGACGTTTAACTAATCGAAAGAAACATCATACTTACGACTTATCGTATGATATATGGACATGACCTTGATCATTTTTGCTGACCTCCATATTGCCCCTAGTGTTTACACGTGTTTGTTTACATAAGAATGTCACAAAGTGCACAGCGAGTGTGATAGTGAGAGTATGAAGTTGGCAGTGTAGCTGTGAACGTGGCAGTGAATAAATGCTACAACTCCTCAAGATCCTGCTGAATAAAGTAAAGCAGGTTAGCCCTGAAGTTAGCGACGATGGGTTAGCCTAACCTGACGAGGCTCACTTAAGGTGGACTGACCTTTAAGGTGGACCAGCTGTTCTCATTTTAGTGACAATCTCAGCTGCTCCTGAACAGATGTGCGGCTGCTGTAGCGTTCTACATTTGTTTTTGTTTGCTTTTTTAAGACAAACAGAAAACGACTTATGTGTATATGAACTATTTAACTCATAAAAACCCTTTTTTGTGAGCATCACACTCGCCCTAGTAAAACCAAAACTCTCCCAAAAACTCTTCATTTCTGCCAGTGAACATATGCTGAGGGCTACAGGCATGGTGTAAGTAAATACGGTGAAGCTGGGAGTCCTGGCACCTGTGCAACTGTCGCATTAAATGGTCTTAAAATGACAATAATATCAGTGATCGCAATTAATTCTGGGACAATAAACCGTCATGCGAGAGGAGTGTAGGACACACGTTCATCAGCAGCTAGCAAGCAGTGGCACTGTTTGTGATCTGTTCGTGATCTGTGTGCAAGTTGCTTTTTGCGAAACGGACCCCTGAGTATTTCTCCCAACAGTCTCACAACAAACAGCACAGATGGTTCCAGCGTAGTTTCACCACAAATGTGAAGAAACAATCTTAAGCTCCAGTCAGACAGGATTAATACTTCCCTTGTAATTAAAAAATAAATAAATAAAATGAATAAATAATAATAATAATGAACGTTCCAAACGGCATTTTTAGCCACTGGCAAATTACAGAAGCTGGTTCTGTAATAGACAATAATATACTGGGAAAACCATGTGACCTTCATCACAGGCAGGCTTAGTATTATTTTAAACATTAGTACTACTTACCAGTAATTATTATTGAAGTAACACTGAAACTACTTAAATTTGTCAGTTCAGTAGGCTTGGGCAGTATCTATTTTTTCATACCATCCTGACATTTCACTGGGGAAAACGTTATATGACAATATTTGTATTAAACTTGTTTTTTTTTTCTAAAAACATAAAAGGAACCACTAACACTTGTTGCTGCAGCAGATACAGCCAGCAGTGGGCTGAACGGAGATGAAATGCAGGAGGTGTTACCCTCTTTAGCCACAACTTTCTTGAGACAAATAGTGCACGCAGCTTCGTCCGTGGCGGCTGGCTCACCTTTACCGTCAAGACTGAACCCAAAACACTCCCTACTTTGAGGACTTCTAACTACCCTGGTATGCTGTAACACCTTGATACCACCCAAGCCTACAGTTCAACTGTCCAAAGGCAGAGTAGAAAAGACACATGACAGTGATGAGCTTGCGGGCTCTTGCTCTCCTAATGTTTGTCTTTACATTTTCCTTCATTGTAAGAGTTGACTGATGTTAACATGCGGTCTATCGGGTTAGAAAAATCCTTGTCTACTTCTTCAGTTGTCTCACTGTGCACTGAGCTGATGAAACTCAGTAACAGCAAATGCGCTAAACTAAAAGATATACTTTTAAAATACACAGTGTGTCTCTAGATTAGACATTAATTACAGGAGGACTGGCAGGTTTGCTGCAATTAGGTAATTGCAATTATTAATGGGGTGGGGGTTAAAAATTACAAACACAAGCACTCCAGATGGGATCACAATTCCTGACCAGCGCAGGTAATATTGAAATCACCTCATGTCCTAAAATAAATCCTGTCTGAATGCGGCTTTAGAAACAAAAATTGGACTTTTTACTATTCACAGAGACTGAAACACATTGTATCTTATGTATTTACCATAGTACAGGATGACAGTACAGAAAGGAAAATGAGAAGCCAAAATGTTGTATTACTGTATGTTATTTAAAAACTGTTGAGCACTAAGATAAAAAAAAACTCTTAATAACAGGTAATAGTGAATATGATCCTTGCATCTGTAGAGTGATCCAGTCTCTACCTACCATTCTGCATGCGATCTTTAGTTAACCAGATGGCGAGACCATCCCCATTCAAATTCTTCTTTCCCTGGCCGTGGATTTTAAAGTGCACCTTGAGCTCCCAATCTCGCAGGTAGAGAGGCTAAACAGCAACAGAAATCAGGACAAGCAGGTTATTCTCGTGCTGTGCTATGTGTAGTATGTGTTCGTCAAATGCACTGAGTAACAAACTTTTTTTGAAACATTTGCCTAATGTTGTAGCGTCAGTAAACATGTAATGGTGCAATAGGGACATCCGGTGATGATGCAAGAGTCCCGGTCAACTAACAGTGGACAACGGAGCGTGTGTGGGATATGCAGTTTGTTGCAGTACACTTACAATGCGACTCCATACTGCTCCCTGTCTGCTCTGCAGGTCTGGGGTCAGTCTCACATGGTCAGGTGTGACAATGGCAGTGCCCATCAGATCCCACTGTGAAGAACTAGAGAAACCCAACCCTGCAAAATGATGATACACACGTTAACTACAGTATTCACACGTGTACAGTCTGCCTTCTGGGGACTCAATATGCACTGCTTGTTGTCCAAACTGCCTTCAGAAGCTGTAAATCTTTCTCTTTACTGTGTTGCTCATCAGCAAAATAAGCACCAACCAACACAAACAGAGAGCTTTGTTTCACAATGAGATTCTAGTAAATTCGGCATACAGGTGACCTATCAGTAGCACGTTATTAAAATGAAATCACAACATTTGTTTACAATTGCCTCTAACAACTTGGCGGATGATGGCGGTTTTAGTGTAATTAACGCTAACACTAATTGGTTTAGCAGGTGTATAAGGAGCACTATACTATACTATTTATGTACTATGTTAACCTGATATGCTCCCACCAGAGCTGCACTTGTCGGAGTAAACACTGAGAGGAGACAGGTAACGTTAGTAGTAGCCTTAAATAACATGATTGACTGTCATTCATGGTGGGATATCATTTCCCGTATTGTGACATTAGCTAACTTAACGTTAGGATGTGTAAGTGCCCGAGGGGCACAAAGTTCCTCTTAGTTAATTATTATCCTAAACACCTAATACAGAATTATACATTCAACAATTGCTAAATTGAACGAAATGCTCGTTTACAGTAGGAATAATTGCTGCTGTTGGTTAATTTCAACTTAGTTTAGCTCGGTCGGGTTAATGTAGCTGACAGTAAACTCACCACGATAAGGCTTTGCCAGAGAATATTCCCGCTTCATAAACTCCTCCATAAAGTCCTGGTCGTCTGCTAACGACTGGCCCATTAAAACACAAGCGACAGTAAACAGACATGCTAATTTACGGATGTTTTTAAATTGACACATTGGATATAAAGACGAGAAACTTCTCAATCGATCCGGATTTGAGTTGGAAACAGCGGCAACCATCTTCAACCCTCCCACTCCATGGATGTAGTCCCACTCAGAGGCGACAGGAGAAACTACAGCTTCCGGTTTCAACCCTTCTTCTTCTGTTTAATGCCAGCGTGGAAGGCGCTTGTTGCCACCCGTTGTAGTGGAGTGTGTAACATCATGACTTCATGAGGAGTTTATATTGGTCTGGTTTCCTTTAAACGACATTGTACCCCCCATGGGGCACTTTAGCCTTGGTGACATTTCAGGATCACTGAAACTCATTCTGACTTCTTGGTTGTCAAATTTAAAGATTTTCCTCTTAAATGAGACCAACGTTTTGACTGTAATCTAAAGGGTTGAAAACGGTAACCCTCTTGTTTTGGGTACATTATATACGGGTTTGTGCGCAAAAATGGGGTGCCTGGTAGGAGATTAATCATGGATGTATAGAGAGAACTGGATACAGGAAGAGCGCCAGGCTTTGAAGCCAATTGGACATAGCGGCCAAACCGTGTAATTACAACGTCACGTGATGCACACTGACCTAAAAAGACTTTTTCCCATAGACTTACATTGTGAAAGAGACGTCTGTAAATCAGCGGATACATTTTTCTGAGCGTCACAACTATCAGAATTAAATCCGATCACATTTCAAAAGCCTAGAAGAGCCGCATGATTTACTTGTTTTATCCCCATTCAAGTTAGCTAAACCGGGCTAAACCGGAAGTAGCCAACTCGGCCAGCGAAAGCCGCTAGTGCGCATGCTCTATGGGCCGCACAATGCCGAAGATCTGGGTACTTTCATACCGGGAAGTCGATTTTTTTTGGCTTCATGCGCCACTGAGCAACTTTCATAAGGATGAACGGGGCCCCGCCTCCGACGCTGTATCCAGTTCTCTTTATACATCCATGGGATTAATACTCCACCCTCTCCCAGCTTCTACTCAACATTTTCTTTGCAGGTACAAACCTCACATTTATCAGCTTCTGCCTGATGTGTTGCATTAAGTTGTTGTAAGATATAAAAAATACTCTGTTTGGAATAATAAGATGTGTCTAACATGTTTTTTTTCCTGAAAAGAAAATCTAATTGCCGAATTAAACACCTTAAAATTCCATCTGTTCCTTCTCCCTCAATGAAAAATCCAGAATCTATGAATATGCAAATATTGTTCATTTCAAAAGTTTAACAGCGGGATACAAGATGTTTACACCTTCACTCAGTGTGAGTGCACCGGATGCTTCAAGTTTGCACATCACAATTGTGTAAATTGCAGACAATTAGCCTCCAAACTAGTTGTGATGTCACAAATCATCCCCCAATCAACCCCTTAAACTCATCCAAATATTTTGTTATTCCATGACATATTGATTATTAGTATATTCATTTAGTTTAAATTCTGTAAATATATTTAAATAACTATAATAGTGTTCTTTATGTAGCCTATTCTTGGTCTATGTAGGCTAACTGATATTTCTCTGTTGTACTGTTCTCTAAAATTTCACTTATTCACTTATGGTGTAAATGCAAACAGAGAGAGAAGAGTTTGCTTCTTCTCATTTGAAAAGTTTATTCAAATAGTACAACAGGACCGGAGCCGCTGATCCATGTAGGAGATAAGGAGCCACAAGGTATGAGAACAGTCCACCATCTTTACAGTATAAAGAAAGATCTCTGTTTGCAGACCATCATATTTGATAATGCCATCAAGGATTATGTAAATCTATCCTTTAAAAATGTTTAAAAACACCCTGAGTCAGCTGGTAGAAAAAAGCTCCATCCTCTGGTCTTAATGATGGGATGGATGACTTCCATCTCTGTTAAATTGCAAGTCTCCCCTCCAAGCTGGTCATGTCCAATGTAAAACGCTTTGCAACTGGCTGGAGAGACATTTGCAGAATAACCTTTGATAGAGAAGAAAAGGTAAAGTCATACAAGTTTGAACCAAGAGGGTAAATCATCTATAATACCGAAAATAATTCAAAGGCACAACAATCTACCTCTTACTGCATCTCCAATTACTTCTATTCTAGTCATTTTCCTATAAATCGTTGGAACCACAATTACCATAAATTTGAACATATCTACAAGCAGAAGTTGTAGAGGTCTAAGCTGGACATACTAGTGTTTAAGAAATACATTTTTTTGCAAAGTGTAAATATATGTCTCACCAATAAAATTCCTTTTCACAGCTAACAACTATATGAATATAAGATGTACAGAGGATTATGATTTTATTCTCTTTGTTTTGTTTATTTCTTTGACGAGCATTCTGATCATACAGGTATCTAATTTTAAATATCTGAAACCAGGTGTTATCAGCTTGTTCAAACAAATCTAACACCAACACAGCGCAGAGTCGACACAGGCTGAGGTGAAGAGCAAACAGGAGATTACCGCTTTGTAATATTTGGTACAACTTGTCCTTTAAAGCAACAATTTCTCTCTTTTTTTTTGGTCTCTTGATGAAGTACAAGCTGTAAGCACAACATTATCAAATTACCACATTTCAAACTTGATAAGACATCAGCACATCCAGCAGACATTCGTTTGGAGTCATATCTCTGGCCGTCTGATGAATGTAAGTCCATTTTCATTCTCCTACTAACTATCTGTCCCTTTAGCTGCTAAATGGTCCACTTTGTTCACCAGCTGGTCACCACTGTTGGGGAAGCTACGTTGAAATGATAACTAAAGCTATAGGCTAGTCCTCATTGAAAAAACATAACATAACAAAAATGCTATTTTATACTCAGGTGTTACAATATTAAGCAATATCATAAACAATCATATTATTATTAATAATAACAACACCGGTAAGTAATCAATGCTCTTTCGCCCTGAAAAAAGCTGCCTGCAGCTGCTGGAAACGAGGTTGATGAGAGCAGAGAGAGTCATCACAACAGAAAACACCAGAACGAGCTGAAAGATCCTAAAAAGCTCCACAGAGCTGCTGACAGGAACTGCAAAGAATTCTCTGTGGTTTTGTCATTATGAGTGACCCCTTTCACATCATGCATAGTATTTTTTTTCCATTGTTAATGTAAAAGTACTGACTAGAGCAGCTTAAAGGTGAAAGGTCATATACTGTATATATCATATATACGGGAGATTATTACAGAACTACCTTGTGGATCTGATGGATGAGTTGGAGAGTGATGGATTAGAGGTTATCAAACAACAGATACCACTGGCATTTTGAGAGATGATAGTCATTTTATGGCTTACACTTCCCAAACCTGCATTTTTTTCATGATTTACCTCATTGCAAAACACATTTAATGAAGGCACCTGGAGCAACAGTGAATAACATTTGACTCAGCTCTTTGTCGAGTCTGCTTGCTTGCTCACTCGGCCTTGTTGAGTCTCATAAAAGAATGGTGCGTGGTTCGATTAATGGACAGAGCCAAGTATTGACATTTAATGGTGGACGCCAGGCTTGTGTCAAGATCCTGGGAGGAATTACAGTAATGCGGTCGACTTTAGGGTGATGCTATTGCTCCTCAGAGACAGACAAAGAGACAAAGTGGGAATAAGAGAGCAAACATGACGGTGTTTATGATCCAGCGGTGACTCGGGGCCCTTAGTATTTCCTGTATATGCCCCCTGGGAAGATATATTATTCACTTGCATTGTAGAACTGCAGCTGAACCTTGAAACCTGAAACACCAGTGTCTGGCACCTCTCTGACACCCACGCATCACCATTTGTGTATCCTGTAATCTGCGGCAGAGACCACTACATACTGGTGGGACTGTCTGTGGGGCCATGAACTGTGCCTCAGCTTATTGAGTGGAGAGGATCGCAGGGCATGCTGCGTGCAGTTGCCACCCGCTGTGGCAGACTTGCACCATAATCCATGTTTGCAAGGTCAGGAGATATTATAATATCCGCTGGCCACAGTCAGATTCACTGCTCATCTTTATTGAAGCCATCCACACCTGTTCTAATGTAAACAATTGGGAGTGAATGATTCCCTGGGGAGGAGAAGGCATCACTTTTACAGGAACACACGCTCTGAGCTCTCAGCAATGCAGCCTGTGTGTGTTGTGCAGGATTAGAAATGAAGAAATAATATACATAGCTTCATTATATTAGGTCACTACATAGATAGGCTACAACAGTTGTTCATGTGTTTGTCTATGTGTCATGGTGATAGAAACGATGTGTGGGAAAAGCATGGAAATGCACTCAGGCCCCACACTTTCACAGGCCCTGAAGGCTCCAGGCTTGCTATGTGTCAACTGGTTTATGCTCATTTATTTGTTTGGGAATATGTACCACTGAAGCTCTATCAACTGACAGTAAGAACACTAAGGTAGGTCCTTTTTTATAAGCTGATCTTGATTTGTCTTGTCCTATGTCAAAATCTACAGGTAAGACCTTTATTATTTTCACTTTTATGCTTCCATTATTACTAAAATTTGTGTTCTATCAAACTACCGTACAGCAAATCTGGGGCCAGGGAGTATTCCAGCATTGAAAACTGTACACATTGCACAGAGAATATGAGGAAACAGGATCTGAAAGTAAACTGAAATTAAAAAATCAACAAACCAAATCAAAGGAAAAACTGGTACAAGTCTGAATGTTTGACCCCTACAGTGAGGGGGTCTGGCGGCTCTGTTACGCTGTGGGGGGCATTTTGCTGGCATGGTTTGGGTCCACTTGTCCCCTTGGAGGGAAGGGTCACTGCTAATCAATACAAAGTTGTTCTGAGTGATCACCTTTATCCTATGATGAAACATTTCTTTCCTGATGGGAGTGGTCTCTTCCAGGATGGCAATGCTCCAATTCACAGGGCACGAAGGGTCACTGAGTGGTTTGATGAGTATGAAAATGATGTGAATCATATGCTGTGACCTTCACAGTCACCAGATCTCAACCCAACTGAACACCTATGGGAGATTTTGGACTGACATGTTAGACAGCGCTCTCCACCACCATCATCAAAACGCCAATTGAGGGAATATCTTTTTAAGAATGGTGGTGAAACAAACCTGCAAATGTCACTTCAGTCCTGTTAGAAACTGGTTTGCTTCTGGTCTGTCCATGACATGTAGCTTACTGTGTCTCTCGTTCCATATTGACATTATTTTGAAGAGATGATCAAATGTGATTTCAGTTAGACATTAATAAGGGCCCATCAATCATCCTTATCCCAGGGCTCCCTAGCCAGGCACAAGAGCTTGATATCATGTCACAAGTGGGTTAACAGGGCAGACAGGTGGAGACTCTACAGATGTGTTGGAGACATTTCCTCCAAACAGCTGTGCCAAAGAGCTCACCATTAAATATCAAAATCAGTTACCTCTGAAAATTAGTCCAGTCTTTGCTGGAGTGCAGAAGAGAGAGAGAGATCTGTATGCAGCATCTCTCACTCTGACTGTAAGCTGTTTTATGCACAGCTGAGTTGGCTTTTAGGCTTGTTGACATGAACAGTTATTATCACTGTAGGTGAAGGAATGAAACAGGCACAGGTGCCAGCTCTGAGGCTGCTGAGTGGTTGTCCAGGAAGTTCTAAATGACGAGCATGATTTAATCAAAGATCAAAGATGAAATAGCATCCTCGTGGCCTTCGTAGGATATCAGTCTGTCTGTCATAATTATTTAATAAGTTCATCACCTCATGTAAAAGGAACCCTGTGCAGGAGAGAGAGACAGCTGTGTGCTCCACACCCTCTCAAGTAAACTCTGATTTTGTGCACAGCAGATCTGAAGTTGAAGTGTATAATCAAAATTTAAAATGTCTCTGTAACTGTGTGTGTGTGTTCAGATCACTCACGGTCTGAGGAAAACATGCATTAATGAACTCGTGACATGTTCCAAACTGTGAACAACAACGGTCGACATGGTTTCATTTAAATTAATTGAAAACTTATATTCATCACAGAACAAGTTGGAAATGACTTCTTTTTTTTCCCCTAACCCAATAATATTCGTACTTATGTAATATTTGTACTGTCCAAAATATGCCTCTGTCATTGTTGGATTAACTCTGCCTGTATGAAATATAACCAGATATATTAAAGACATGGTATGAAAGAAAATTCATATGGTTGTTATAATATATAATAGTATGGTCATATCACCCAACCATAATTTCATACATTCTAATTTGTCAGACTTTTACTTGAGTATTTCAGTGGGACATATTTTATTATATAATACATTTAACTAACAACTGAAGGTTTACATTGAAGAATCTAATTTTAAATAAAAAATATACTTTTATAGCCCATTAGTATGATGTATTTCTAAATTACCTGGAGCACATTTAAAACATTGTTTATATGTAAATGCATCAATTTCACCTTCTTAAATGAAAAAATCTTCACCGTTACTTTTTAATCTTAAATACATTTCAACTAATCCTACTACTAATTTACTCAAGTTAAAGTTTAATATGTAACTGAATATTTCTTCTGTGATATCACTGCTAGTTTTTTTTTTACAAACAGAATTTTCAGTCAGTGGATCTTGCTCAGGTGTCGATGATGTGACAGGTTATGGTCTAAAAAATATTTGTGTCTGACACACACACACACACACACACACACACATACATATTTTTTTTTTGACAAAAAAATGTAATTACTCACAGACTTATATATAAATAAAAATAAAGATTTTCTGTACAATGACTTAAAATAGAAAATGACCTCCTTGATTGAATAGTACCAAAAAGGCCTCATGGAAATTCTTTAAGATCCCCACCAGACATGTTCAAAGTTCAATTATCAAGTTAGAAATTCTTAAAATGACATTTTCTCCTTTATCAAAAAAGAATTAAAATTTTTAATATTTCTGAATATACAAATATTGTTCATTTCTAAAGTTTAGCTGCTAAGACACAAGATGTCTCTTACTTCACTGAAAAGTCCATTCTCAGTCTATGTGAACTTCATCGGCTTCCAAACTTGTTGTCCTGCTTCTAGTTACACGTCTTAAACTCAGATTTAAAGTGAGCAACAGAGAAACTTTCCTCCTTCAGCAGATGAATGTAAAAACAAACTCTGCATATACATCATTCTGCACAGTCAAGCAAAAAAAATCCAACAAGAAAAACACATTTCTGAGGAGACTTGAGGGAGCCTGTGAGATGTGTTTTTAGTAACTGAGCCTTGAGTTTAGAATATTTCATTACAGATATTTGTTCCCATGCTTAAGTGAATGTGTGATGATGCGTTCATTCTGTTTAAGTGTTTGTTGTTGTTGTTTAAGCAGAATGCAGCCTGTTCCTGTTATTCTGGATGTTTGCATTCTTATTGGTTGTTTTGAGTCACATTACTGTTAGTCACAGGATCAGTTCAGAGGTTAAGCAGCTTTTTCTTGTTCAGCAAGCCAGAGAACAGCATGGTTTAAGACCTCTCTTTTGTGCCTGTGTAAGCCTCAGAAAAGCTTTGTGAGTAGATTAGTTCATCTATCTTATATCCAGATGCTTATCTGCATATTTCATTGTATTTCATAATATTTATTTACACTATGTCATAGCCACTTTTGCATTGGTTTATTTACAGTTTCACACTACTACAAGCAACTTGACCACATGGAAACACTGTATCTTCAATAAATGGATGTACAAGTGCACGTTGACATCTCACTTTATGCTCGAGTGTCGAGTTATGTCGAGTTAGAGTGTTCAGCTATCTGGTGATGCGTTCAGGTGCCAGAACAGAATATATTCAAATTATATTCAGTTTTGTTTGTGGAATTTAAAATTAGTTTGAAATAACGTTATGCATGGAATCTTTAAGACCAGAATATGTGCTATTGTGACATCAAATACCTTCAAATTGATTCAATTTGAATGACTGATTGAATGATTATTGATGGTAGTGGTAGAACAGCATCACAGCAGGTTCTACACAACAGATACCCTCATGAACAAGAGAAGTACTCTTCATTAGCAGCTCCAGTTGTGCCAGCCTGATGTCCCCATAAAGCTACAAGATGGACACTACTCCACTCACAGAAGAACAGCAGGCAGCTCCAACAGCAGATGAAAGCTTTGTTATCAGGTCTGTAGCTGTTGGCTCCAGCTCAAGCATAAATACGTCTCCTGTTAGTTTAGCTGCTGCTAAAGCATGGGCTAAAGTGTTGTTGCACATGCCTGCACAGCCTTCGTTCAGAAAGAAAACAAAATATTATTATTATAAAAAAAGCTTGGGTGGATGCTGCCCTCGCTACACACAAGCTAAATTAAGAGATTGCAGCAGCAGTAGCAGAGGCTGAAGCTCCCAAGTCTACAGCAGCAGAATTGGAGAAAGGTTCCAGAGCCTCGAACATGGGATCTTTTCCACCTCAGTCTCCACAAGAAAGAACCAGCGAGTGTCATTCCAAAGCAGCCTCTGAGCTCAGTGACCCGCTACAGGAGCTAGTATCAGCACAGCATGAGGGGAACTTACCTGGGCTGGCTTGCCCAGACACCACTAGAAGCCTGAACCCCATAGTGGAGAAGTTACTATTCAGTCTCCAAGAAAAATGGATCTCTCATGGGAATAATTACAAGGCACACTACAAGGTGCAAAGTTGGATCCTGTCCTTGATGGTAACAGACTCAACTCTCACAGCAGAGGAGAAACACCCTCTCATCATCCCTGGTGGCAGCCACATCAGTGCTCTGCTCACCAACTACTACCATGAGAGAGTCAAGCACAGAAGCCAGGTCTTCACAGAGGGAACTATTTGTGCAGATGGCGTCTGGAGGGTTGGAGCCAAGAGATGCATCATGGGACATTTGCACAAGTGTGTGACGTGTGGCAAGCTCTGAGGCGAGACAGCCGAGCAAAAGATGGCTGACCTCCCTGCAGATCGGGTAAGCACAGAGCTGCCCTTCACCAATGTAGGCATCGATGTATTTGGCCCTTGGAGTATCTCTACTCAATGCACCAGTTAAGGTGCTGCCAACAGCAAGAGGTGGGCAGTGATCTTCACCTGCCTCAGCATATGTGCTGTTGATATAGAGCTCATCGAGGCCACGGACACATCAAGCTTTATAAATGTGTTTTTGTTGATTCCTTGTGATCCGGGGTCCTGAGAAGCTGATCCAATCTGAGCTGAAAGTACTCCTAAAATGGCAAGGAGCCTCAGTGAAGAAGGCTGTACATGGATCTTTAATCCGCCCCATTCCTCTCACATGGGTGGCATGTGGAAGAGGATGATTGGGGTCTCCAGGAGGACTCTGGATTTTATGCTATCCCGGACTCAACCTTCTCATCTTACCCCAAGAGGTTCTGTCTACAATTATGGTAGAGGTGTTTGCCATAATCAATACTAGACCTCTGACAACCATCTCAACAGATGTGAATGCCCTGTCACTTCTTATGATGGAGCTTATTCTTAGCTTATTCACCTCTTATTATATGATCTACACTGCTAGCAATGGAGAAGAGTCCAGCACTCGGCCAACACCTTTTGGGAGAGGTGGAGGCGCGAGTATCTCGCTACACACCAGAGTTGTTCCAAATGGCAGAAGGGCTGTCCCAACATCAAGGAAGGGGACCTTGTGCTTATCCAGGTGAAGAGAAACCAGGAACCCGCGGTATTGGTCATGAAAGCCTTCTGTGGAAGTGACGGTAAGGTCAGGAAATTGGAGCTGATGGTCGCCAGAAGGGGGATGTCCAAGACCTTCCTCCGCCCCATCACTGAGATGGTGGTGCTCATGTTGCTACTACAAACAACTTGACCACAGGGAAACACTGTATCTTCAATAAATGGACGTACATGCGCATGCTGACAACTCACTTTATGCTCCTTCGTGGTTGAAGCTATCTAGTGCTACTTCAGTCGAGTTAGAGTACTCAGCTATCTGGTGATGTGTGTATCGCTCAAATATATTGAGTTTTGTTTATGGAAATTAAAATTAGTTTGAAATAATTTTATGCATCAATGCTATTGTGGCAGCAAATAACTGCATAACTGCAAATTGATTTCATTTGAATTACTGATTGAATGATTATTGATAATAGTGTTTATATTTGGTTACCATCACCTGGTTGTCATGGTAACCACCTTCTTTGAGTTTACATTGCACATGTACAGCTAACAGAGTGTGTCCAGCCTCCTGACAAGCTCACAGTGTGAAGCAGTGAATGATTAAATAATGAGGAACCTTAATGCTTCCTCTGGCAGGACATGCCTCTGTTAATATATGAGCACTTACAGCAGACAATAACTGTCCTCTTTGTCTGCTTAAAGAGTGCAGACATTAAGAACAGGCAAACACCTCTGGACATAAATATTCACACTATTCAAATCAACAGGCCTGAGAGAATATTGTCAGAGCAGTCAGTGGGATGAAATACGGTCGCTGCTCACTGCAGACGCACTTTAATGGGCTTTTCATCCTCCGGCTCTTTGTGCTGACAAAAAGGAAAACACATCTTCTTAATTGAAACGCTCATTTCCTAACTATTTTCTCTTCAGGATGTGTTACCCAGACACATTCACTGTCAGTGATGATCACATTGGCATTAAATTACCACACAGTGATTTTATTTATTTATGATATTTTGATTTATACATATGTAAACGTACATATATATATGAAAAATGCACTTACTTTTAAACCTACTTTTACTTTTTAAATGATGATAAAGATCCATTCATTCTCTACTGTTTGCACAGAAAATATAATGTTAGGAACAATGAATGATGCACCGTTGTCCATACTTGGACTCAGCTGTTAGAAGAGCGGGAAGCCGTCTGGCTTTTTGAACGAATTTGCAGAGAACACTTCTTCTTGAAAAGATTGACTTCCTGACGGAGTGAAAAACTACTCCAGAAAATTAGTGATGGCCTGCCAGCTTCTGTAAATTATCCTGAAAAGTGCACTGGTGTTCAGTTCAAGGCACTGAACTTGAGTAAAAGCTTTTTCCAGTTTTAATTACCCGCCATGCTGTGAAAATTACACTTAATTAAAGTTTTTATGTAAACTCTTTATAATATTTTTGCACACACACTATGATGGCAATTTTGACTGAGAAAGTGTTAAAACATCTTAAACATTATTATGGATTTTCCATATAATAGTTGTTTTAACCATGAATGTTTTAACTACCGTTACTACTTAAATTGTGTAATTTTAAAATAACAAAACTACAGGAGAAATTCTGTCAGCATTTTGTCTGTATTTTTCTTTTAATGCCAGTGAAAATTCTGAAATCTTCAGAGCAGATGTGTTTGACCGCGTCTGCCATAATCTCAGCTGACGCTCATATTTCTGAGGTTCAGTAACTTCATTTGGAGAAGCTCAAACGCAGTCGATATGGTTGTACACTCTAAAAGTGAAGTATTATAATATTAACTTTAAAACTTGAATATTACTGCGGTATAATGTAAGATTACACAATTATATAGAAAGTAGTATGTAGAAATCAGTTTTTCTTTTTTCTCTTTCTTTTAGTGTTACTTTTATATGTTTATTATTATTATTTGCTCTATTTTACTGCTGTTTTATTCCGTGATTCAAAATGTGAATTTGAATCATTTGTTAATAAATTTGTGTGTGTGGAAGGGGCTACAGCTGCATTTCATTGTGCAACCCTGTATTGCATAATGACAATAAAACTGAACCTTGAACCTTAAAATACACTCGGACATCACCACATGAACATTCAAGTGAGGCAACGTGTGACAGTCTCACTGAAATGTCTCTGCTGAGAGGAACTGCAGAGTTGTTTGATAATTCTCTGTGGGTTTGTCACAATGAGTGACTCCTTTCACATTACACGTAGATATTTGATAAAATATATTGCATCTTTAAGCTGTGAAGTTGGTTTAGAGGCATTTCAGCTAAATTATATCTAGCATTTAAATTTGGTTTGGGAACTTTGTTGCATGTCAGATAAATGTAAAAATGCAACAGTCAGTCCAGGCTGATAAATGCTCACACCAGTCAGGTAGTAAATCATGTTATTCACAGCACCTCATACAATAAATCAGTTCATGAGGGTTGAACTGTGACATCTAGAATTTACATTAAACCCAAACTGATGCCATTAAGAGCTCAAACATGGGCAGAGAGCCTGGCATGGTTGGAGAGATATAAATCATTTTTAACTTTCAACATGCATGTCAAATATTGAGCGTTGCACCTGAGAACATAGAGGAATGTGTTTAGATTAGCTCCTAATATCCGTTAAATATAATTAATAGTCTGTCAGATTCTTACTATTTCTCATATAAAAATGTTATTCACTGTCCTAAAAAGGCTCTAATTTTATGATCAATCATTAAGTCAGTCATGTTTTCCAAATAAGTGACATTTCATTCTTTTTATACATTTGAAGCTGACTCCTCTTCTTCTTCATGGACGTGAAGTAACGACAGACAGATATTTAAGTGTTGCTCCTCACAGACCGTCACTTTCCAGAAAGCTCATCAGTGGAGAAGCTGATTTCCAGTTACAGCTCTCTTTAACGTCCAGCCGTCGATCCGTCTTTCACCTCTCAATAAGCTAATAGTTCTAATGTGACAAAATTGATTTCTAGGGGCCTTCAGCCTCCTCCTCCCATCGCTCTTCCTCATCCCTCTCTCTCTTCACTCACTTTCCCATACAACTGATTTATGGCCTTTGTTGCTGCTGGAAAAACTACATTGATTTTTTTTTTCTTTTCTTTGCATAAAGCTTTTTTTTATCTGATAAGTTTGCTATCTGAGCAGAATGTATGTGCAAAACAAAGCTTGTGTTGATGAACTGTAGCTCAGTGAATACACTGAACAAAGATTAACCAGAAAAATGAAACTTGATCTAGTCTAAGGCTGTGACTCTAGTTCTTCCATATTTTAGTTCGTTGGCTCATTGTTGATGCAACAAACATTATAGCAAACACCTAAATTTGCTGTTACAGGTCAGTATGTCATAGCTGCTGTAATGGAGTCTGTATATTATTTAAGGCAACAATTAAATTAATAGATTTTTAAGTTTTCAGAAAAAACTTGCACATGCTTGTGTGCAGTTTGACCTATTATAGTCTTTTAGCATTTTGGAACTTGTTTTTTTAAATTCTACTTTAAAGATGCTCTAATCAATATTTAAGTGAACTTCCTCTGTAGGCTGTTATTCCGACGTTTAATCTTCAGAAGACACCAGTGCCTCAGCGCTGAAGGGTATTGTTGTGATATTCAGGCCCTCTGAACAAATATATCTTAAAGTGTGTCTGACTTCTTCCACTGGGGATCTGAGGAGCTGGGAAATGTGAAGAATGCTTAGCATTGCCTTGTGAATCCTCTGCTTCAAACCCCCCACTCATCCCAGCAGCCCAAAGGTTATCTGCCGCCGGCCTCGTCTGAATACTCCGTCTGATTCTGAAGCATGTTTGTGACTGATCCACGCTGGTGTGAATCACGGCCTACAGTAAACAGACACACAGTGAGGGCGGGAGCTGCCTCCATGTTCTCCTCTACTGGCTGCTTGTAGTGTTTGCTCTCAGGGAACGTAACTTATGCTGTTGCTGAAAACATTGTAATCTGCCACAGAAAGATTATCATTCATTTCCTTCACAGTAGGTTATGTTCAGTTACAATTGTACAACAGTAAACACAGTTTGTTTGATTTTGGATTTAGCTTTATCATAACTTCTGACAATACGTTGTTTTCTGGATAGTGCACACATTTAGTTCACTTTGTCATATCAACACTTTGTTTGTGTTACATTTATCTGAATTAATTAGCATGGTGCTGGTTCTGGGGATGACTGTGAAAGAATGAAAGGTGCCCTGTGGAGTTTTACTGTAAACATACAGAAGCTACGTTTACATTCAGTGTTACTCACCAGAAGACATTGTGTGTATATTTGCGGTCTAACAAAGGGGTTGAATGTATTTCCTTCCTCATGTCTCAAAATATCCTTATTTTTATATCCTGCATTTACATCCATGTCTGCTAGCTTTTACTCATCCTCACTTCCTTTGCACAATAAAAACAAAGTGGGGATCAACTCATAAAAACAAAAACCCACCAGGGTAAATATCTGGGCGCAGGACTACAGAACGCTCGCCACAGCAAGGGCAGCTTGAGGGAGAGAATACTTTTATTTCTATAGTTTCTTATCAAACTGTCTGTCTGGTGTTTATTTGTAGATTATTTGGTTACCGTGTTGTGACCGGTCCTTGTGTGCATATATACTGGCTGGAATGATCAGCCTGTTTAGTTTTAGTCAGTTGTTCAGTTTGTTTTCCAGTTTTGCCTAATTTAGTGAACGTTCACTTTTGCTTTGTCTTTCCTCAATTTGGGGGGTAAATAAATAAAACCAAAACCTGCTCCCCTGTGTCTAGCTGCTCAATATAGAATATAATATAGAATAAAAATGAATTTCCAATTAGTTAAATTACCACAAAGTAATTGCCACACAGTGAAACCCAAACCCCAGAGGGTCTGGGACCTGGGTATGTGTCTATTTTATGTGGTTGGAAATCGTCTACCTGCTCACATGACACACTGCTGAGATCTGAAAACTTCTGTAAAGAGCCTCATTTTGGACTTCAATCGCTCCAAAAGTACAAAAGATATCACAACACAGAATACAACTTTAGAAATTCAAAGTTTTGTGAAAGTTTTAAAGCTTGAGTGGGGTCTGTCAGATAAAAGATGTCCAAGCAGTTTCAAATGTCATTTAAGGTTGTTCAGTTAGTTCTGACATTGCATTGCATTTATTTTAATTAAAATAGTTCCATACAAAATATACTGATGTTGCATTAATCATACCATCATATCATTTTTTTTAGCACAAGCCCCATATTGGATTTGAGGGATCAGACTCAAAAACATGGACATTAACAGACAAAAATAAAATCTAAATAAATAAACAACAACAAAATAATGTTTCTGCACAAAAAAGAAAGAGTGTTGCGTACAGTACCAGTACCTTTCTATTCACTTGAATACTGTATATCTTAGTATGATGAACTAAAAGCTGTTAAAGTAATTTAATTAGTTTGTAATTAGCAAGTAATTTAATTTAAAAACAAAAATCAACCAGTTAATCACACCAACAAAAATAACTATATTTGTTATGAAATATCATATCATATATAATATAAAATATTATTGTATATTACATTTAAAATGAAGATGTGTTTCAGAGGAGATGTTAAATATTTGGAGACTATTTATCTCTGAATTGGAGAGTAAATTGCTGACAGACGTGACCAATTAACAAAAACTTAAACTTGTGTTAAATTTTATTTGAAAATTTTCCCCATTTTGATTCCATTTAATACATTTTTTCAATTCCTTGCATGACTGAAACTAGAAATCAGAGACACATCACAACACAAATCACAACACAGGTAACATGAATACAACATAATACTCCAGTATTTCTTTAGTTCTGAATGAAACTTGAATATATGAGCGATCTACAGGAGAGAAGATGATGCCATGAATGCAGTGATGATACCACACTCTGCAGTCTGATGGTGACTGGCTACACTTGACTTTCTCATGGCTCCTCTTCCAGTCTGCCTAACCTCAAGTCATGTGGCCGCTGTGTGTGTTTGATATCAACTCAGGCACCGTGTCTTTTAGCACCTCCGCTCTGCTGTTAAACTACATTCCTCCCACCTCCGAAGCCCAAATATGTTCACTCACACTAACCTGTTACCGTTCAACTGTCCAAACATGAGAGGTGTTAGGGAGACAGCGCGGCCAGAGCAGTTTGGAAGCTTTCCAGTGACCCCGGCTGTGGAGACACTTTCCAGTAGAGGACATCGTGTCTGCGGGAAAACCACCTGATCAGAGATATTTCTCACTGTAAATGAACTTTCTTGTCAAAGAGACTGTGAATAAATGCTGCTGGATGCTACAGCTTACTTTGGAGTCAAACCCATTAAGGGCCTGCTCACTTTAACAAAATAGCTCTAAATTTCCTGAAAAACTGTTTGACTTTTTGATTGTTGTTTTCACATTTCTAAATTATTATTTTTTTATAGTTTCATCTCTTTAATATCCTTTTGAGTCTCAGTGGCTGCAGAGGTCCATTTGTTGTTTTAATATTCTTACAATCGCGCTGGTTTTGAAGTGTTCTCAGTGACGTGGAATCATTCATATCCTCTATGAGACTAGTTCATCATTCACTTTATATAAAATGAAATTAATTTATAAGTCAGTGTTGGATTTCACCACTGCAACATTAGATATGTGATCATCTTTCATTCACTGTGTCAGAGAGCAGCAACTATAAATCCCCCTTTAGGGAAAAGATCAGGTTGGATTGACTTGGACCCAGGAGACTGTGGTTTACATCAAACCGCAGAGCTTTGAAGCCCGTTTGACATGGTGGCCAAAACGTGTAGTTACACCGTCACGTGATGCTATTGGGCCCAAAAAGACTTTTCCCTGTAGATTTACATTGTGAAAGAGATGTCTGTGAATCAGCAGATACATTTTTTTGAGCAAAATGATTTGTTTCACTATCAGAATTTGATCCATTCTGCCCGAGCACATTTCGAAAGTCTAGAAGAGCCAAATGATTGAATCATATTATCCTCGTTCAAGTTAGCGGGAGGGCTAAACCAGAAGTTAGCGGTCTCGGCAGAATTCCCTACCGAGTATGCTTCATGGACACACTGGGCCCATAGAGAATGCACAGTATGTTTTCACCAGGGTATTTCTTTACATGGGGAAGTGGCTTTTTTGGCCCTTATGTGTCACTGAGCAACTTTCATAGACATGAACGCGGCCCTGCCTCCAACGCTGTATCCCGTTCTCTTTATACATCCATGTTCGCATCACATCACCTACCAATAGTCGATGTTGGTAGGCAGCAAAAATGATTTAACCAAACCTTACCCTCAGAGGTTGTTGGTAAGTGAGTAGTGATCATATGAGTCACTTTGGAAGGCAATAACGAACAACTTATTTTGTCATTTTTGTAGAAGGGCTTATTTGAAAAATGAAAGACAGTTGACCTATGACTTTGCTTTCAAATGACTTTCTATTGCGTTTACATAATGATGATCTAGGACAGCCTGAAAAAATTAATTCCACAATTTCAAAAATGGATCAATGTCATAGGACTTACCGTCCACTACAGACTGACCAACCTGTAAAACATTCAGCCATTAACATACGTGTTACCTCACTTCATCTGGAAGAGCATGTTTTGGTTGTTGGATGTAGTTTTTGGCTGATGTTGTTCCACCTTTTTAGTCCAGATTGAAATATCTCAACATCATCAGATATTCATGGTTCCCAGAGGATGAATCCCAATCATTTTATTGATCCCTTGACTTTTCCAACCAGCGCCACCTGCTGGTGATAGTCACTTCACTTTTGTTTTTGTCTGAGCCTGCATAATTGGTTCATCTCAAAATGAACAATATCCCACCATAACTCCAAATTCTAGTTTATATAGATAATTTATGTAAAGAAACATCTGACGTGGTTTATATTATCATCGTTATGGGTAAATAACACATTGATTCATGTAAATGGACGAACCAGAAACCTTAGCTAATATATAGCAGCCAATACAACAACTAAGTCAAACTATGTCTCAATTTCTTGTGTTTTATCCAAGATTTTGTGTTGTTTTTTATTTATTTTTTGTTGGTCGTTTGTGTTGTTTGTTACATGGGTCTCATGCCAATGATTTATGCTACTGCTTCATTTCAGTTATTTATATAATCTTAAGTGGAAACTTTATTTCAGATTTATTGACCCCTGAAATGTACATTTATTTAGTTAAATTTTATTTTCCCTTTTATATATTCATATACTTGTATCATAAGCTTGAATAAAGTTCTGTTTGGCTTTACTCCCTGCCTCTTTTGTTCTTTCGGTGGTAATATTCAAAATATAAACTTTAAACTTTACAGAGTTATCAATCAGTTTAGCCAGTTCTGTCACTTTTGTTAGTAAATAGACAAGGTAGCACTCAGATTCAATCAGAGTCACTTCATGTGTTTACTCCAAACAAACTGGAAATGGAAAATGCATGACTTCCTGTTTCTTGGGAAAGACCGCGGTTGTCTAGTACGGAAAATGGGTGATGAAGGTTTCCAGCTCTCCAAGCTGAGGTGTCAGCTCCAGCCGTGTGGACCATTCCCCACACTCCAATGGGTACATCCAGTAATTTGGAGGTTTTACTAGGGAGAGTGTGTTCTGGGCAGTAACCCAGTGGAGATCTGCGGGTTTATCCTCAGTGACAGGTTTCACACGCAGCTTGTGGGCCAAACCCACAAATAACAGCCAGGCGTCTTGTTTGCCATCATTCTCGGGCCTGTTTCAGATTACTGACTGGCTCTTTGAAGTTGGCTGACCGACAGGCAGGGTTTTCCCCTGCTTCTCTGCCAGAAAAAGATTGGGTCATCAACAGCTCTGCCACCCACCGCATATCTTGAATGACCTCTGAATAAGACGTGTGCTTACTTAGGCATTTGATCAGACAGCCATCAGGGAAGCTGTAACAAAAGGTCCAGTGTGAGTTATTTCCTGATTTCACAGCAAAGTTCTCGCTGAAATACAAACCTCAGTGTGTTGCTTTTAGAAAAAAATTGCTGTTACCTCATACCATTGTTTCATCAAAGGCCACCACATAGAAGCTGTAACAAGCTATAAATAATTAGACACAGTCATTGACACTGAAGTTTAAGCACAGTGGCTGCAAACGCTCTATGAAACTGAACTGATTTCATTATCCCAAGTCAGTAATAGTCCTGTTATATTCATGTCATTGATTCAATAGTTTTGAAAAAGCAAAAATGCTTGTCTTTGTTATGTACAATCTGTCATCCATGTAGTTATGGCAAAAAGACTGTGGTTAAAGACACTGATTTACAGAAGACTGATGCCGCTCTCATATCTGTCCGTCAAGTATGGAGCTAGAGCAAGGAGGCAATTAGCTTAGTTAGCATCAAGCCTGGAAACAGGAGCTAGCTTGACTCCATCATCAGTTGCCATTTTACAAGGAGTTGCGTGCTGTCACAATTTCTTTCCCGGATCAGTGACTTCCTTGTAGTTTTGTCTTCACTGTGAGGTTAAAACCAACCAACTGTTAAACCAAAACTTCAGACACAGCTAGGCCAGCTGTTTCCCTTCCAGGCTTAATGCTAAGCTAAGCTAAACTGATCGTCTCACTCCACAGCTTACTTAACGCACATACATCAGAATGGTATCAGTCTTCTTCATCTCAGTCTCAGTAGAAAATGTCCAGTTATTTAAAAAATACTATGCAAGATTTGTCAGTTGGTGTTGGTGTAAACACATGGTCTTCTCTCTTTTAAGGAGTAAAAAGTGAAAGAAAGTAAAGTAGGCTGGTACTGTGGAAGCTCACTCCTTAATAATCTGCTTGCTGTGGATTTCTGTTCTTTGTTTTAGATACTCGGGTGTAAAAAATAGTCTAGTATCAGATTTATGTTCATATAGGACAATGCCAACGCAGGAAGTAGTGTGCTCTTTATGTAGTGATGTGGTGTGTAAAAAGGTGTGAGGGTCATTAGTGAGTCCAGAGTTTGCGCTACATCATAGACCTGCAGTACACTTACTCTTTTTCATTAACTGTAACCTCAATTAAATGCCTAACCTGAAACTTCATTTATTTTCCACATTATTTAGATCTTAAAAGCGTTGGATATAAAAACTGTTGGCATTGAGCACAATCCTGGATTTTGAAATTCTTCTCTTCCTTCCATCAGCAGATGAAGGCCATGAAATGTGTCTGAAGGCTCCAAAAGAATTTAGTAAGAAAGAAAGTAAGTGGACCTTGAGTAAAGGATTTTTTAGTCAAGTTTAATATTTCCAAAGTCAAAAATGAACCTTCAAGCTCAGAGTAAAATATTGAATATGTGACTCAATTATGTCCCAACAGTAATAGAGCTGATTAAATGCCTGCAGAGGAACTTATTGGCTGTTTTGCTCTGATGCAACAACACAGAGTAACTTTCTTCTGTCTTCATACTTTTCTGACTTCATATTGAGTGCCACCTCCCCAGAGCCTACTGTAACCGCCCCTGCAGCGCCGCACATCACGGGCATGTATCCTGAACCTGCCCCCCTCGCTCACGGAAAGTTCTCCCCGGGATGTTCCTGCGCTGTCCCGGGCCTTAGGGCAATAAAAAACCTGTAACCAAATCCAGAGCCTAATCCAGCAGGGACAATCGCAGGCAGAGACTGAACCTACACAGAGCCGAATCCCTGCAGACTGTCCCCATGCAGCGCTGCATGTGAGGGGAGACCACATCAGCCAGGGCCAATCAAACCACAGGAATGATGTGGGAAGACAGAGAGTCAGTGTCTGCGTCAGAATGTTGGGTTATTGGTGATTTTTTATTGGTGGGGTTATGGTGTTCATGACAGTGTTTATGGAGGACTGATTGAGTATCTCGGAGTCTAAAATATATTGCTATAAACTGAGTGGGAAGAAGTTAGAGATGCTTAAGTCAGTCTCATTGCTGTTCCTGATAAAAATGCTCCCTGTGAATGATTAGTTCAGGTTTGATGTGCTGGACTGTGATGAATAAAGATTTATTTCAACACCAAATTGTCCATAACAGCTTCATCAGCCAGTGAAGAAACTTGAGGCGTCATTTCCCTGCACAATAAATACAATACCATGGAAACCCCACCCACCGCTGGGTGTCATACTGAGTCCAAACGTGTCAAAGAGCAAATTGGACACACAGGCTGGGAGGCATCAGAGCGCACTGGACTGTGGGCTGTGGGATTTTTCTAAGACAAAACATCCAGCGAAAAAGAGAAAAAAAAACAGTTTTAAAGCTGTTACCTTTACTTTGTTTATTTGTTTTAAAAAATGCAGATACGTTTACTCTGCAGGTATCAAAGAGGCACAAGACTATAACGTGCGTAAAAGTTTATTTTTCCTTTGGAGACCATGCGCAGCTTCTCGGAGCAGTGCGTCCCAGGCAAGTTACCGCAAGTTTTTCCTACAAGAGCCCGAGATGCGGCCCTTCAAGGGACTATCCTGTCTGGACCCTCGCTGTTCCCAGCCATCCCGTTATCCTCCCGGGGATCATCGGATCCCAGTATGGATGCCAGCGGGGACCCAATGATTCACACGTCGCCACCGGAGCAGATTTTGCGCAGGCCTCCCGACTTTCGTGAGGGAGGGGAGACGGCAGAGGATGAGCCGAAAGTGCATTTGGAAGCCAGCGACCTTTGGAGACAGTTCCACAAATGCGGCACTGAAATGGTCATTACAAAATCTGGGAGGTAATTATCTAGAATTTACGCACGGATGTAAAGTTTTGTGTTGGTATGAATGCTTGCTTCACGCCCGAACCTCTGCTCTCCTTGCAGGCGCATGTTTCCGCCACTCAAGGCCAGGTGCACCGGGATGGACAGAAAAGCCAAATATATTCTTCTGATGGACATCGTGGCGGCTGATGACTGCAGGTACAAGTTTCATAACTCCCGCTGGATGGTGGCGGGGAAGGCGGACCCGGAGATGCCCAAACGCATGTACATCCACCCGGACAGTCCGGCCACAGGCGAGCAGTGGATGTCCAAAGTGGTCAACTTCCACAAACTGAAGCTGACCAACAACATATCGGACAAGCATGGATTTGTAAGTTTGTGTTTTCATTTTATTATTAACGAATTTTATGATGCTGTCTGGGAATATTTTCAAGATATCTTATGTTTCTAAAATATATACATACAGTAGATTCGCTGTTTTGCACAAATAATCATTTTACATTTTATATTATTTCCCCAAATCTGGTTTTAACTTAATTATTATTCTTTTTCATTTGCAGACAATCCTCAACTCGATGCACAAATATCAACCGAGATTTCATATCGTGAAGGCAAACGACATCCTGAAACTGCCTTACAGCACCTTCAGGACATACGTCTTCTCTGAGACAGAGTTCATCGCAGTAACAGCTTATCAGAATGATAAAGTGAGACTTGTACATGTTATTCCAGCACCTGTGTCTTCATTCTGTCCGTGCATACAGGCCTCATTGATTACTGCAACACAGCAGCTCATATGAGTTACAGCTGGGAAGTTTATAATCAATAATCAACCACGTGACATAACGAAATATCACTTTAACTTGCATTTCTCCTCTTTTTTTTTCTTTTTTTTTTTTTTACCAACTTTCAGATCACACAGTTGAAAATCGACAACAATCCTTTCGCGAAGGGATTCAGAGACACCGGCAACGGAAGACGAGAAAAGAGGTGAAATATCCGTTGAAGTTATGATAAATCAACGTTAATTTAATTTTTAAAAAGGAGAAAATGAAGTATGTTTTACATTATGCAAAAATCTGATTTGATTTACAGTGATGAAGCTGTTTAATGTTGGATTCTGACTTCAGTTCAGTTAGAAGCAGGAACACAGAAACACTGAGGTCACTAAAGTGTTAAACTGTTGTCTTATTAACTTATTTGAATTTGTCAAACTTTGTTTTCTTAATATTCAGTTTTATTTTCTGTAAATGTTATTTCCCAACATGAAGGCCTACAGAAAATACAGTTTCAGAGCCTTTTCTACCATCGGTAATATGATTCTTGTATGTATTTGTGCCCTAAAAGTAGTTCAATATAAAAATACTGAGCTTTAAACACTGAAATCAGCCCATAAAATAACCACAGTGAGTAAACAAAGTCTCACTAGAGTATGAGATCTTTTTATTGTTAAAACTAGAACAGTAAGTGTTCATTAAAAATGAGAAAATCCTTTTTGTCATAATGTGACATATTGTCCAGTGGTACAATAGTCTCAAAAGTTTAATTTTTTGTAAGTTAAAAATCAAATATAAATATCTGCAAAACATACATTTTATTTTAAGACAAATACACATAAAGCAGAACAACAGTGTGTTTGTTTCTTCAGTGTAAAGTTTAACTTCATCTAAGTTTATGATGAATCTTCAGAATAATACTGATAAAAGAATCATATTTTCACCACCCTGGGTATTATATTGACAGTATAATAACAACATAATTCTTTCATTTTAGTTGTCCTGCGTTACAACCACGGACCTCCATCTCTATATAGTCTAATAAGTCAAACTTTTTCAACCAGAGCAGTTGAAGGAAATGTTTTTCCTAACAATTAGTGATGGAGCACAAGTGACACAGCGAGAATTTAGTAAAACTGCTCACAAAAAAAAATACTTAATGTCCTGTTAAAGTCAACATCATGTTGCAGTTTCCAGGTCAGTTTCATTATTTCTAAAGGATGAACAGCTGCTGCAGATCTACGTTCACTCTGATCAATGAATTCTTCATTCTACATTTTCTCAACTCTGAATAATCACCACTGAAAAAATCAAATAAAACAGGTCATTGTGAGCAGTGATTTCAAAACAATGTGGTCAACAAGCAGCACAAATGCTTCACTTTAAACTTATTTATGTCCTGATGAATGATATTATACTAAAGTTACAGCAGTTACTAAATGTATTCAGTCAATTATTTTCCTTTTTATATTCGTTGGATCAGGAAAATACAACATTCATCACAGAAGTGTAAAGAGATGCGGATGACTGACATGAAACCTTCTTCTCTACAATATTCAGAGAATTCCAAATCTTCAGGTATGAAAATGTTGTTTTTCTCCAGATGTCACCAGGCCTCTGTTAAAAATATATATCCTTCATTTTTAGTTTTTCAACGATCATGAACCCAAAACTAATTCTCCTTTGTGTCATTTCTTAATATAAGATGCTCATGACAGTGACAGTGACAAAGAAGACAATGTTGAGGACACTGCTGGAGAAGAGGAGAGCAAAACCTGCAAAGAAACTGACCCTGAGCCGAAGGTTTCCATTACAGAAAGGACAGTACAGAGTCCAGCTGGGACACACAGAGAAACGGACCCCACAAAAAGTCACGTTGTCAATAAAATAACCAACGCAGCAGGTTGCTGCCAACCACAAGACTCAGAGAAGGAAAGATTACGCAAACTATGCAGCGGCTGTTTTTATCCACCGGAATTAAACAGACATCTCCGGGATCCGAGTATCAACAGGGTAAACACCTGGTACAGCTGTGCCAACATAGACGGAGCGGCGGCGCCCTGTGGACCGAGCCTGGCCTCACCTGTCCGGACTCCGGGGACACCAGGGTTTCCCATGAGCCTCCAGCAGCACGCACTGGTACAGGTACACAGAGGACCAATGAGCCAGTGTAGCCCTTACTGGAACTCACTGGAACTCGTGAAACAAATAAATAAAGTGCTTAACAGTAAAAACAACAGAGTAAAGAGTAAAAATGTTAAAATAATTCAATTACAAGAAGAATTCAAAAGTATAGAAAAATAAGACCAGAACAGGATACAGACATATTTACAATGAAAGAAAACATTAAAGTCCTTCATTCAAAATCTGAAGTGACCCAAGAGAATGGCTCTGTTAGTGTTTTACATGATTTTTATATATATTATGATACTGCATTATTATTATGACTCATGCAGTAATATGTAAGCCATGTTTTAAACTCATCATGAACTTTTCTATAATTATAGTGTAAATACAATCATACATTTTATGATATATAAATTATTACATATTATATATAAATTAACTTCTTGTTACTGAATTATTGTCATAACACGCAAATGTATTATAGTTAAGTATCTCAAATATGTACTTAAACACAGTACCTGAGTAAAGTAAAGGTTGAATGTAACACACACATTTATGTCAGTGCACAGTATTATAATATATTGAGTCTAAGCTGCATGGTAATAATATGAATATGAATTATTTGTTCAACTGCTGTACAAGAAGGATTTTATTTATATTTATTTATCACATATAATGATATTCAATTATTTTTTATCATTATTAAACAAACATTGATGACAGAAAACAATATCAGTGCATTAATTGGCCTATATTTTAGTGATGTAGCCACATTTGTATGTAATTAGATTATGACACCATTACATTAATATTATAGACTATTTCAGGCTATCAGGACCTGAACTGTCATGTTTCTTCATTAAAGAACAGCTGATAATCATTTCTATGTGCTTTCTTCTTGTTAACAGGACCTGGTGAGTCTTTCACACTTTGGAGGCTTTCTGTTTTATCCCTACTCCAGCTTCCCCACAGCATCAGCCCAGTACCTCATCCCACCAGTGCGGTCCAGAGCGGACCTCGGAGCCTATCCGGGCATTCACAGCCAGGACTACTTCACCTCTCCCATGATACCTTCACCTGTTCCTCCTGTGGGTGATGCTGCCGGTGGCTTCAAATATCTCATCCCGGATTGGCTGACGCTGCCTAAAACAGAGCAGAAGTCGTCAGTGGATGAAGCTGAAACTGCAGTCACGCCGAGTCTCAAACAGGCTGAACACTAACTGCAGAGAGGAGTCAATGCATTTGATCTTCCCACTTCCACCAAGTGTCATACATCCGCCTACATGACTTAAGATTGAATCCCTGTGGTATAAAAAGCACTTAATTCAATAAATATATTGTTTTTATTTTATTGAAATTAGGTGCTGCTCGGTAGATGATATAGATTCAGGCTGTTTTACTTTTGAGCCCTGAATGATTAAACTGACAGATTTCTGAATGAGGTCTGGCATATGAAAATATGGAGTTATTGAACAAGTAACTTCAAAATGTAAAACCACTTTGAAAATCTCTCCCCAGAAAGATATTAGCCAACTTTTGTACTGTTACACACATGCACTTGTGAAAGTAATACCTTAAACATCTGTTTTCTTTTCATTTAAAGAATAATATTACTCCACACTCATCTATGAGTTTGTGTATAGTTTTTCTTCTCAAAGCTGAAAAAACTGAACCAATAAAAAAAAAAAAAATTCTGTTTATACCAAAAGAGTATCTTTGTGTACTTGATTTAAAGGACTAATGTCTCTCACAGTTTTTCCTCATGTACATACACCACAGGGAACTATTTACTGTCGCTAAAGGAGAGTTCGACATGTGGTCAGGAGGAGATGGAGATCGAACCGCCAACCTGTGAGTCAAAATGTAGAAACGACAGATGAGCAGCTGTTATTAAAACTTCAGCTTGGTAATACCCCTCTGTGTTTGGCTGTCTTGTCTTGTATCATTCAGTCACTAACCTATACGTGACCGTCCTCGCTGGCAGTCATTATTGTTGGTGTCATTATGAAAAACTCCTGCGCTTGGCTGTGGCCAGGAATTTAGACACACTGAGGTCATGATTCAACACCTCCCCCAGGCACCAAAAGAAAGTAATTATTTTGCTTTTTCACATTTTATTATTTAGTTAGGGGCGAAAATACATGTTTCACAAGTTGTATTTAAATGGAATAGTTTGTTCAAAAACTCCTCTGGAAATAAGTGTCTCAGAATTATGTCTTTGGTACCAAATTACATGATACATTCCAGATTATTTGTGGATTGTGAATCAAAGTGTACTGTTTTTGTTCCCCATCATGGATAAAATTCTGGTCGATAAATACAAAATCAGTTTATTTTGTTGGCCTTATAGTAATCAAATTTAAATATACCATTCTAGAAAATACTGGAAACAGCATCAAAATACCTAACATGAGGTCAGGACATGACCTCAGTGTCTTCAATGGAAGTGACCGCCCTGCACCTATAAACCCAAATATCTAAACACAGTTTTCTTCTTCTGTGGTTTCATAACATTATAGACATGTAGACTCAGCTGCTGCAGGAGGTGCCTGGCCGTATACAGACGTGAGAGGGTGATGCAATGACTTATTCTGTCATGTGTTTGTAGTGAATTTAGATCAGACAACAGACATGTTTTCACTTTAACATTTCACTTCACTTCTGTTAGTCAGTACCTATAATTACACGTACTGTGATTCTATAAAATTAGGGGTAAATAGTGTTACCATTAAATACTGATATAAAAATTACACAAAATCAAACAAATATGTGATAATTTTGAACTTTATTAATGCCATCAATTTAACAAAGGCAAAAACTCATACTTTTAAGTAAAATGATATGTTTTTGTGCTGTTGTTCAACATGTTACCTCGACATTTTCAGTATAGATTAAAGTGTGATCTTTGTGTGTTAGATACAGAAAGAATGAGTGTGTCAATGTGCTTTTGTGTAAACAGACAGATGACAAATTAAAGGAAAAACTGGTCCAGGCCTGCATGCTTGACCCCTACAGTGAGGGGATCCGATGGCTCTGTTACGCTGTGGGGGGCATTTTTCTGGCATGGTTTGGGTCCACTTGTCCCCTTAGAGGGAAGGGTCACTGCTTCACAGTTATGCTAAGTTTATGACCTTGTTTTGTAGCTTATGCTGACTTAAATTAACATGTAATAATGTTCAAAATGTATCTATTTTAATTAGACTAATAACTTAAGTGGCATGATGAATGCACTTGGCATGACAAATATCATTTTATTTGCTCTGTTTTGCTTACCAATCTCTCCATGTGCGTGGATTGAGTAATGTGAAATGTGAACTATACTTCCTTAATTTGTGGTCACATGATTACTTTTGCTTATGGTTACCTAGATAAAGGGGGTGGCTCATTTTACCCCGCTCTCCCCTATATATATATATATATATAGGCTATATATATATATACACATACATATACATATATACATACATACATATACATATACATATACATATACATATATATATATATATACATATCTGTATTATATATCTTTTACATTGTACATTTTCATTTGCTCTTGTGTTTTTCTTCCCAGTACTCCCGGTATTGTTTTTTGTCCTGTAATGTTACTGTGTTAATAAAGTTAGGAAAAAAAAAATCTTTACCGCTGCTCCGGACGCTTTTCTGATGACGTCATACACGCGAGACGGATCCGGACGCAAATAGAAATAAACCGTCGCAGTCAGCTAGCTACATGTTCCCGTTAAATATGAGTAGCGGCTCTGTAAAGGTTACTGTGGTATTTTGAGGGTGACAATGATTTCAGTGAGCTATATTCTGTTGTGCGGGCAGCTTCTCCTGCTACTGACGGTGATACTGTTACAATGTCTGGAAGGAATTCACTCCCAGAACTCGACGACAGCGGAGACACCCGCCACTGTCCCCGGTGAGGGAGCCACAACGCTCCCGACCACCAAGCAGCCGCCCGGAGTCGTGAAAGATGACATATCGGCGGAGAGTGCGAATAATACAGAGGCCTACGAGTACAGACCCCCATCACCCGTCGTCCTCTGCAGCTATCTGTAAGTAACATCTGATAGTGAAACAACAAACTGCTCTCAGACATCTGACAGCGACTTAATTTACATTCAGGAAACAACGTTATTACTCAAAACGAGACTCAATATCTTCAACATTCCTTCGTGTTTAGCAGCAGTGAGAATTACTGAACCAGTCTCATAATTAACATACATTTTACTAAAATAAGGTCCCGTGTTGGTGATATCTTGTATGCCGAATTTAACTTAATGTCCTAATGTCAAACATAAAGACTTTATGCTTTCTCACGACTCTGAAGTTAAAGATCTCCTCCAAACATGTATATAGACATCTAAAAATACTCTGCTTGGAACAATGACGTGTGTCTGACATGGTTTTTCCACAAAAAGCATAATTACCACGTCAAAACCATCTCCTCCTTCATCCCTGTTAATGATTCAAGAATCTCTTATAAAAATATTTAATTGCTGGAAACAAGATGTCTCCTACTTCACGGTAAAGTTCATTCTCAGTGTTTGTGCACTGGAGTTTTTAAGTGTGCACATCACACTTGAATAAGTTGAATATTGGACCACAACTGCGTCCAGACTGTTTGTGATCTCACAGATCCTGTTTGTAGGTCCGCCACTTAAAATAGTTTTTTCAATGAGCTCAGAGAAACTTTCCACTTCCAGCAGATGAATGTGGAAACAAACATCTTTCTGCACAGTGAAGCTCAAACCTGAACAATAATATTTAGTGGCAGATTCACTGTTTTTTCATCACTTATGAAAGAATGTTAGACATGGTAGCAGAAGCCTTAATGCTGTTTAAACCCTCCTTCAGATTTGTGACACTTTTAATAGTCAATGAATAAAAGGTGATTTCACAGCATGATTTCACGTCTCTCCACTTCATTGGTTATGGCCATGTAGAGCTCCTCTTTCTCACTTAAAAACAAAGAGGTAGAAAAGTTATTTTTACCTTCTGAAATACAATCAAAAAATTTCTTTATAGAGTCAATTTTCTAATCTGTGTAATGTGGTCTGGATGGGAAGAAAGAGTGAAATCGCCCTTTTTTTCATTGTTCACAAATGTGAAACTGTGTTTTAATGAGTCTCTGGAGTCTCCTTGTCAATGAAGTCCAGATTTGACAAGTCCAATTCTAGGGTTTTTTGATTTGGACCTGGTCTTTCACAAATGTGAAAGTGGGTTTAAACAGTGCAAAGGCTTTTACTACGATGTCTAACACTCTTTCATAAGAGTAAGTGGTGAAAGAAATGGAGAATCAGCTGTTAAATATCATTATTTATGTTTCCTTAACTTTTAAATTAACCCCAAATCGGAAGCTGTGAATGGGAAGATAACTTCAGCGTTACTGTTCTCTCAGGGATGGATGGGTGCTTGTCATAATGGAAGCAAATGTTACAGTGTGTTGTGATTTAAAAGTCATTCCCTAGAGTATTGCCACACTACATTATGCACTCCCTGACTTTTTTCATCCACTCTTTTATATGTGATGAAGACCGGAGGAGTTCATCTACTGTCAAGACCCTGTAGATCATGCAGGCAACTACAGCGCCTATCAGGAGATGGGCCATGGTTGTGTTGTGGTAAGTGTTTGTTTTCTAAGCAAATGATGTTGTTAATTAAGCAGCGCTTTAATTTATGGTTCATATCTTTAGTGGGGTGGCCAGACTGAGAGGGAGGTGAACCACACAGAAGTTATGTGCACTGCACTGGATGATATCGAGTGTGCCGGGCCCAGAGACTTCCTCAGAGGGGACGTACCCTGCATCAAGTAAGAGACATCATTTTACTGCTCTCAATGTGACCCAAACAGCCTTTTTGTCTGGTTTTATATTGCATTGTGATTTGATATTGTAAATAAGTAAGTTTTGTTGGACAAAACAAGCAATTTGGAGTCATCAGGTAAAATCCTGAGGAGCATTTCACTTTATTTTTTTGAGCATTCATTAACAGATCAATCCAGTAATTGACAGATTTGTCACAGCCTGGCTCCAGACTGTGGCAAAAAAAAGTCAGATGGCTATTCCATAAAAGTACTCAAAACAAACCAAATGAACAAACTGGTAGGTGAGTCTGTAAGATCATTAATGTAGGGAGTAGGTGAGATGGGTGGCAGGAGTGTGTGGGGGGAGAGCTTTATATACGAGGCACACCAGGCCCAGGTGTGTCCCATCCTGCCCTCAGGTTCCCGCCCCTGCAAACGGAGCCCAGCAGTAAGCAAAGCTGAGGGGCCGTCACAGATAAATCGTTCAAATAATGAGTTGTGTCCACATAAAAATCTGCTGTCCTCCCTTTTCCCACATGTTAAATAATGGAGAGGCAGAATGACAGCACAGTGGCAGATTGATCTGTTAAAGATACTGCAGCATGCCTGCTTATGAAAAAGTTTGCTGTGACAGACAGCAGGCTATTTATTGTTCCTGATTATTAGCCTAGTCTGTGACATGGTAACTTTCACAAATCCAGACGGACAGAGAGCAGAGAGATGAGAGGGGAAAGTTGCTCTCAGTCCAGACTTTTATTGATGTTAATAAAAAGACTGGCCATCAGTAGCTGTGCAGGATGCAACTTTTTGACAAGTAAATTTATCTTTCACTTGTCCGAGCATTGCGCTGCGCCCACGCTTTGCGCCCGTCGTGGCGTGCCGCAAGCCATTGGAAATGGGTTTCAGAATGCAGTGGTGCCATCGTCATGTTGTGTCTGAAAGGGCCTTAACGCACCCAGTCAAATTCATCTCTCCAGCTGTAGATTAATTTTCGTTCTCTCTTTGACTGGTATGATGTCGTTGTAATGTTAGTCGTTCATGGCCGGGCTGAACACACTCACACAAACACACACACACACACACACACAGCAGGGTTACGCTAACATACTGACACTCCGCCACACACACACACTGAGTTGGACAATGCATTTGTTTCAAATCAGTATTCATTTAACTACTACTGAGTAATGAGTGGTACATAATGTGAAGACACAGTATTTTTTATGTATTTATTTTTTAATGACTTTTAGCTTGTCCTATGGGGCAAGTAAATTTCTCTTCCACTTGTCCCGGACAAGCGGACTAGCCTTAATGTTGAGCCCTGGGTGTATATGTGTCTGGGAATGGTGTGACATACCAATAACAAGAAATAAGTCCACAGAGTGCAGTACAGAGGCTCTGCTGGAGCCTAATAACCTCCCCATTTAACAATTGCCTTCACAGTCAACATTGTAGCGGGTGGATGAAAGAAAGGCCAGATGGAGGTGGTGGAGGAGAGGTGATGAGCAGAAACAGGCCAGCAGGTTTGCTCATTAGAAACAGGAAAGTTGAAACTGTTGTTGGCACTAGAGGAGAGATCGTAAGAGCAATAAAATCAATAATCTTTCTTTCTTTTGGATGTATAACAAGTTTCATGACAGTCTTGCCATTAGTTTGGTTTGGTCACAGATAAACAACACATGAACAGACAAGGAATTGCACAACTGCTGCACCTTTTGTGGTGATGATTATGTCAGAAGGCCTGACCTGAACCTTTTACTAAGTCAGTATTTATTGAGATTGCAACAGAGAGAAATGTTCTCACTTGGTTTCATGGTTGCCATCTGTTGCACTTGTTGTCCATCAATGGAAATATCTTGAGAAACTTATTGAGAATGAGGGTCACATGGTTTCTAGAATGATAGATGCACTTAGGTTTGAACCATTAAAAGCATTGTTGGACTCCTGATGGACCAATACCACAGAACCAGATATATCATGTTTTTTATTCCACACATTCTCCTTCCTTGTTCAAAGCCTGATTGTATTGAGGAGAATTGGATACCAGATATGAAAATTGCTCAGTGGCACATGAAGCCAAAAAGTCCGCCATGTTTCCACCATGTACACAGGAGTCCTTCTCCAGTTCACCTGAGACTTCCGCTGGCCGAGTCTGCTGACTTCCAGTTCCTCGTTCACTTGAATGGTGATACGATGAGGGTTTGGGAGCAGAGAAATGTGTTCACTGTTTTACGGTTGGTCCTTTTCCAATGATTGCGTCCAGTCACATGATGGACCTGGAAGTTGTAATTACATGGTTTAACCACTGTGTCAGTTTGGCTTCACAGCCTGGCGCTGTTCCTGGAGGTTTGGTTAAAATCTGCTGCCAACATTACCCACGATGCAACTTGACTCAATTCAATCCACTGTATAGTTGTGGGTGTGAGATGAGGAGCAGGCTACGGCGGTCTGGTAACGTCACCTCTTCCTAACTCCCCACCCCCAGATTTTTGATGAGTTGAAACTTGCGCCAGTCTGCAACGTTCTCAAACCTGCCAGTTTACACCAACGCAACTAGATGAGATGGTGTATCATTTCCATAGCAATGACGCTCTGTATTTCCCTTCTAACTGCTGACTTTTCATGTTTTTTTTGTAGTTGGATGATTTGTAGTGTCTTAAAATATGAATAAGGATAGTGATAGTGAGTTACTTGCTACACTTGCAGTTCTAGCATTGATGAAACAGCAAAAACATAAAAAAGTGAGAAGGCCTGTGTCATATAGACATGGCTGTTCCTCAAACAAATTGATGAGGCAATCCTCTCTTTCCTCCGTCCAAAACAGCCATTTCAACCAGCCGACAGTTTGTAACTGACTTGACTGGCTGACTTTGCTACGAGCTGATTGGCTGTTGAAACAGGTGACGTGCTTTACGTTCTAAAACCAGCCACAGATGATGCCACCAGCTGGCTTCAGTTGAGCTGAGACGGACCAGTTTACATCACTGCAACTTTTCCATGAAAGCCTCTGACACAGTTTCGACATAACTTCCTGTACCAGCAGTTTGTCTAAGCCTAACCCCGGCTACAGCTGTTTGCAATAAATATAATGTCGCAATTACATTTGAATATTATTCAGTAATGTCAATTATACACTAATGTACACCTTAATAAATAGGTCAATAGTTTCATAGACAACTGCCTGATTAATAAAAATAGAATCTCACCAGGATCTCATCAAGTAATTGCATTATTTTATCTGATTCTTGTAATATAGACACCAGATACATGTTGTCATCATGCTTGGTACAGTTTTACCTGGTTTAATATTATGTAGACCAGAAGTACAGACCTGTAGTTTAATTTATAGAAAGTAATTGGAATTTACTGCAATGTTGGTCAGAAATATGGCAAGTAGATTGTGTCCTGAGAACATTCAGAACTAGTTTCTGCAGACTTTCAGACTTTTCAGTTTGATCCAAACCAAAATTACAGGTGTGAAACTTCCCCCGGACCTCGGTCCAGACCAAACAGCTGAACCTTGGACCGACGAAAAGAGGTGGTCCCTGTCTGGATCAAACTCAACCATGGCTCACTTCGTTAGTGTGAAAACATTTTTTGGATGGTTCGGACTTACGGACCAATTATAGGAAGTTCCATCAGGTTGTTGTGAGAACCGGAAAAAGGAATAATGAGCCTTGGAAGCACATGTGGAGAGGAGACCAAGTTTTTAATTGAAATATAGTCTGAAACTTTCACACAAAACAAATAGAACAAAAAACTTGTGTGCATGAATATACACAGCTGATCTAGTTTTAATCACTCTACAGTTCCAGAAACTAGTCTGGTCACTTGCAGAAACTCTGTAGTATCACGACTGCACCACTAGAGGGCAATGTTTACAAATGCATGGAACCATCACTTTATCTTTTTATTTTTTTGGGCCATGTTTTCATGGCACACCATGTTCACTCAGCATCGCTCTGCATTCATCAGCACATGGGGTTAATCTCTATAGTAACTGCATAGAGATCAGAGGCGTGCAGAGGCTGGACACAATCAAAGCAGCACCTGTACAAAGACAGTACTGAAATCCAGCACTCGGATAAATGCTGCCTTTGTGAATCTTCTAATGTTCTGTTGTTGTTGAGACTGTGTTTGTCCACCCGTTATATTGTACAGAGCAGCTGTTGCTTTTATTGTGTCCACTCCTTGCAGATGAGAACCGGAGGCTCTATCCTCCTAAAAGCTTGTGGTTTGTTTCATCATTATTATATTATCATGTCAGTATTTCCTTTATTTCTTTTTCTATATTTATTTTGTAACAACATCTGCACATTTAGAAATTATACAGATGATGAAGGTTTGAGGTATTGAATATATGAAATCCAACTAAAATGAAAACTAACATCACATTCATGATTTATTTTAATTGCACAAATGTTCATAAGTTGCAGTAAACGTCCTCTTGTTGCTGTTTTCACAGGTACACCGGACACTATTTCATCACCACTCTGCTGTACTCCTTCTTCCTGGGTTGTTTCGGGGTTGATCGTTTCTGCCTGGGCCACACCGGCACCGCTGTGGGGAAGCTGCTCACCCTGGGAGGACTGGGAATCTGGTGGTTCGTGGACTTGATCCTGCTCATCACTGGCGGCCTGATGCCCAGCGATAACAGCAACTGGTGCACTTATTACTGACAAGGAATAGCAGAGTCTGAGCACAGACGTTATCAGTTGCATATTGAGAACTGTAGGATCTTGCCTCAGCCTGCCGTGGTAATGAATCTGTGGGCTGGCTTGTTCTGAGGGGATTTATAGCTGTGCTGTGCAAAGTGGAGTCCAGTGAGCTCTTCAGGACTCCAACAAGCTTCCCAGGGGCTCCTAAGTAAAACGAGGAATAATTTGATTTCATTCTAATTTAATTGACTTGGAATTTTCCACTCTGAGAATGTATGAGAATAACTGTTATACTCAGAGCTTTCACCAGAGCGACAGTGAAGACCGTGTTGTGCTTTTTAGTGCTAAATTGTCAGCTAAGGTCACTTTCACACGTGTAGTTCAGTTCAAAATGCTCAAAATGTTGCCTTTTATTTGTGATGTGCGTCATATTCATACCGACTCACCACAAATGAACCAAGAGGAGTAAACATGGAGACTGACAAACACATTGATTGGACAGTTCTGGTGATGTCATCCTGCATCATTAGCATTACATGGACAAAATCAAAATCTGGTGAAAATTCTCACACTCACATGGTGACACACATATGTGTTACTGTGGTTACCGAATGATTTGCATAGATGTATGCATCTCCTGTACAGATTGCCTCCATGACAGTGGACGATCAATCCTCTACTTGCTCACTTTACTTGCACATCACCAAGTCATACCTGCTCCTCAACTTTTTAATTAAAGGTGCACATGTGCCTCTGAAAAACCCAGTTTCCCCTGTTGTGATGGAGAGAAGAAATCCAAAGTGTCTCATGTTGTGTTTATCAGTGTTCACAGTCACAGTGTCCTTTTGAACCTGAACATCATTTGGTTCATTTAGGCCGGTATGAAATCTGTCAATCAAACTCTGGTGCGGACTAAATAAGAAAAGGAGGCTTTTGATCCAGTTCCAAACTGAGTCTGGTGCCTTTTGTTTACGGTGTGAAAGCGAAGCAGACCAACTGCAAGATTTAGTGATGATGGATACGTGATTTTAGCACACATTCAAAGGCTGATCTGCTGATGGCCAGCTGTCAAGGACCCATTATATAACCGTGCTGTGTAAGCAGCACCAGATAATTTAGTAACTGTGATGAGAGCGAGAGTTTTTCCTGATTCATCAGAAAGTGAAAGGAAGTTAAAACAGTTGTGTTGAGCTTGTGTTCTTGTGCCAAAGTGAGTGAGAAGAGTGAAACAGAGAGACTACACAGTAACCATCCCCCCCCCCATACATAACAACACTGTTATCACTGACATGGGAAGCCCAGGAGCAGTAATGGACATACTAGTAACATAAATAAACAACATAAGGTTGCTGCTATTGGTCACTGAAGTGTCTGTGTGATGCTGATGATGCAGGATGAAGGAGTTACCTGTCAGTCCATCGAGACCTCAAGACCAGAAGACTGAAGCAGAGCTGAAAGGAAACAACTGATCCTGATTCCCCCACAAGCGTCAGAGCTTTCACATGCTGGAAAGTTCAAGGATTTGAGGAATGTCTTGCAGGAAATTAACTTTCAGACTCAATTTCATTTCACGTGTCCTTCACACACCGTAGTGGTGAACATGATATTGCATGCTGACCAAGAATCCTTCGTTCCAGTAGAAAACCGAGCAGTGATAGTAGAACTGTATGGCCGTGTCCTGCGGGCAACATCCTACACCGAGTTATTATCAGAGCTTTGCCTCTTCAGATTACTTAAAACCTCAGCTTTGACCCTCCGCTGTCCTCTTCCTCTGGAGGTGGTCTGAATCCTGTATTTTATCTGCTTCTTTAATGGCTTTCAACAGTACTTAGATTGATTAACATTACAGCCTCAGGCATGTATGAACACAACTGAAGACGGATAGAGTTCACACAGATCACACTGGTTCGGTGATGATTTAGTGTTTTTTTTTCTGTTGAGGAAGGTTTTAAAACAGGGCTCAAGAGATGCGTCTGTGCTGTGTGGGAACATTTCCCGCCTTTGCACTCAGGTGTTCAAATGTCTCAAACTAAAACAAATTTTGATCTTCATTGACTTTTTTTCCTGCGCGACTCAGGTCTCACATTAAACATTCAAATCCACCATCTTCCACTTTGTTAAATTTCTGGTCTTTATCAGAACGGAAGGTTTATGTACTCCTCCATAGACGGAGCAGCTTTCATTACCTAAGGATCCATAAAACCCTTTTTAGGTGTCGTCATAAAAAGTTGAAGAAGACACGATCGTGAACGTGTCGACTGTTCTCATCCAGCAGCAGCAGCAGCAGTATGCTTTCAGGAGGCAGTATATTTTCAGCTGGCTAAACATCTTTTGTAGAGGGAAGCATTAAAACACTGCTTTACATAGTCCACTTAATTCACAATATGGTGGTTCATTTGCTGTCTTACACACCTTAAATCTGAATGTACATCTTCATTTCACACTTAAATCTGAATCCAGTTGTGCAGAATTGCCCCAGAGTATAAGTAGAAAGACGTACTGTGTTAATACTTGTTTTGAGAATCTTCTGGAGTCTCTTGGCTTTGTAAGATACTGTATATAATACTGAAGCTTTTATATTCTTTAACTGTACTATTTATTTATTTGCCTCGTCTGTGAATGTGTTGTCGTACACTTCCTTGAGTTTTATGTTGATTGGACAATGATTAGCAATCTGTCAATGAATGCTGTTAATTAAAAAATTAAAAATGTATAAAAGTGTTTATTCCAGATTGTTCTACTGTCGATCTTTCTGGGCTCTTTTAAAGCTGCATATGTGCTCCTGCAAAAACTCCCAATCCAAGGTGTCTTGTGTTGTATTTATCACTGTTCACCATCATCATGAGTCAATAAAAAGTATCTGGAACGGCGTGTTCTCTTAATTCTCTGATTAGATCGCCCGGGTTCTGGTTTGTGCTCAGTAGAATCTTAATGAAAGAGCTTGTTGTCTTTTCTCGGTACTTCAGGATCTCGACTCAAGTTATTGGATTTATTGAGCAACTTCACTTCAGTTCCTCCGTATGACCAGATATTTGAACACCGGTGGAAATCAGGCAGACTGAGTGGAAAAATACAACTAAAGCAGACGCCTCCACACTGCATGATACATACGATTTATCACAGTAAAAGCACAGATGTTACTAATGACATTAATAATGACTGCATCTCATTAAGGTGAAGCAGTTTCATTGTGCATTATGGCTCACATGTATCTTCCTGGGACACTTGATGGAACTGAGCCATTTTTAATGTTATTAGTGACACCTGTGCTTTTCCTGCTGTGATGAGTCTCTCATCACAGCATGACTCTCTGGCATGACTAACTGAAAATAACACAAACTATGAAAACAATCAGATGGCTTATGTGTCCAACAGACTAAACAACTATAACGTACTACGATGGCAGCTGTGGCCAGATGAAATGTTACAAAACCAACAATTTTGTGTGTAAAGCCTGATATATATATATATATATATATATATATATATATATATATATATATATATGTATATGTTCTTCCCTGGGCTAGATGATCCATATATGGTGTTGGACAAGCACCCGGTGGCACCAATGTGAAAAAAAATGTAAATAGTTTTTCATGGTCAGAAACGATACACCATTTATAAAGCACTTGATTTATCTTTTATTTTATTATTATTAATAATAATATGAATAATAAGAGAGACAGAGAGAGATGTGTTTATTTTATCCTTTAATTTGTAACCCATCTATATTTATCTCACATTTATTATGTTTATTTACACACTTGGCATGCACCAATATCAAAGTATGTGTCATCCATATCATTATATACACAGAGGATTGTTATGTTTACTGGCAATAAGTCATTTTTTTATTAGAGTTTACTGTATTTACAGAGTGTTTGAACTTGTTTGCACAACTTGCATGAACTTTTTGCATCTGGATCACAGTACTGCTGGTTAAACATGTCTTCTATATACTGAATACATTTTCTATATACTTTTTTTTTAATGTAATAGTGAATATGTCTGAACACGACCAGCTTTCATGTAGCCTGCAGTTACATAAGAGCAACCAGAGCTTCAGACTGGCTCCACACTGCATTTCAACTCACCGTGAACATTTCAAATGATTGTAAAAAACAGATTTCAACATATGAAAGTTTTGCAGCATTTAACCACAAACACACACACACACAGACACACACACACACACACACACTTAACTACACAGTTTACTTAAATGATTGTTTGACCCAAATTACAAATCATCATTTCACTGACATATATTAGTATTTCGCCATGTTGATCGTTTTACAGATGCAGTGTTTGAGATATACATTCTGGACTTCCTCAGTACAATAGAGGTGAACAGAAAAACATTGAGAAATACACTTGAAGGACTGGAGACATGTTATATGTTTTTTATAATGCAGATATATCCCATAGAGCACCGATCCACCTCTGAAAACAAATACACTATTTACTCCCATACGTCATTTTGTAGTAATGTTTGTTTCCAGCTGTTAAGAAATGACTGAACCTTCACAGATGTGGAAGAGGAAGTCAGAAAATATCGACAGACAGATAATACATTTCATTACAGGTTACAGGTTTTAAAATATTGTAAATTCATTGTCTGTAATAAAGTTAAAAACATCATACATTCATGAGTAACATTTCATACAGATTTGTTAAAACAAATAATAATAATAATGTGTTTCAAAACAGTAAAAATTCACAAAATGTTTAAAGGGTTCAAATGTAAAAAGGAGCCTCATTAAGTCACAAAAATGAAATTGTTCATTTAATTATTTCTTGTTTTGTGTAGCCATGCTATTACACTATTATCAGTGATCTGCTAACTACTCTACCTACTCTAACTACCAAATTGTATAATAATATATATAATATATATATATAATATATATATATTATATAGAACTTATAGACACAATCCAATAACATTTATTTATTTATTAAATAACAATTACAGAACAAGAATTATTTACAAGAAAGAAGTTCCAGGCTGCCTGCGGTTGCTATGCAACATTAGTAAACTACCAAAATAATGTTCAAGCTAGTCTGCGATCCAAACGAGGTTCATTTATTCACATTAATTTTTAATTTGCTGTCCATACATGAACCCTCTGCAGCTTTCTTGACGTCTTTGCCGTACGTCACTGTGATATTTCTGTGTGCTCGTTAAACAACAAACTGCCATGGCTTTTAGAAGAGGGGAAATTTGCAAGTAAGTTTTCTTTTTGACACATCTGTACACTGACTACAGACGTAAGTAATGGTGATTTGGAGAAATGCGGAGTAACGCTCAGACTGAGCGGGACCAGGAAAGTTTGTTTTTTTCTCATCTTTGAGTTAAAGTGAGTTAAGTTTACTGTGCCGCCATGTATGCTGGTATCTTTATTAAAGTGAATGAGTGATGAATCACCCTCATGCATGAATCATACATCAATAATAGCCCAGTTTTACACATGATCCATGATGATGAAGATACAGAAAAAATAGAAATGCAAAGCAAAAACACCATATTGTCAATATTTTAGAGACCCCCCAATATTCCAATATTTGACTAATCATGTTTTCAACCCCCCCCCCCCCCCTCTCCGGCTCTGCTGTAGTTCCCATCCTGCTTCAAGCTGTTTTCATCGGTTTTGATGACGGATGAGCTTGGTTTCAGCTGCCAATTCCCCTTGTTTCTCCAACACCCAAAGTGCAGTTGTACATCAAATCACACTTTCTTCACCAGTCTGCCTGTGTTGGGATCCAGGGCTGCTTTAGTAGTGTTAAAGTTGGTTTCACTAATAGAGGCGTGGTGAACAGTTTTGTCAAGTCCCTTCTTCCACAACCCAAGAACTGCTGCATCCGCTGCTCCACAGTCCACAAAGATCAAAGCTGATGTTAATTCATCTATTTTATGACATATAAAGTTACATTTTTAGGAATAGCTTATGGTTTTAACGGTTGCTGCGGAGTGATAATTAAAAATAGAACTGTAAGCTCATTATACTATCGACCAATCAGCTTGTGAGATTTTAAGTACCCATTTTATGGTGGTATTTAACTCTCTTGTCTGTTTCTCAGTATATGTATGTATGTTGTCAGTATTTTACACTGTTACAGTGGTCGTAATAAACATATTTAGAATGTCAAGAGAGTGTTTATGTAACATTTGGAGTAAACTGCAGAGTAAAGTTCTGTCATCTGGTAACTGAATGCAACCTGAGAGCAACTGCGCCGGTACAACAGCCGTTTTATGTCACAAATATGTAAAAATATATTATGCACAGTTATTTGTATATTATTTTGTATTAAGCATTTGTGAGAGTTTACAGAAAACCAAATATGTTGCTTGCCAGAAATAGATTAGAAAATAAGAAGTAGGCCTATGTCTCAGGGATATATTGTATATTCTCACAACTTAACCAGGGCAGGTATATATGTTCATTCAAAATTAATGTTAAATTTAAATTAACTTGTTTTTTTCAAGTCAAAGGTTTGTTTAGAGACATATTAGGTAAGTAGACAAGCTGAGCTGTTGTTGAATTGCGTTTGCTTTTCTGATTTAATTGTCTAGTAAATGTCGCCGTCTTCTATAACTGGAGTCAACACATAGTTCACCAAGCTAGACGACGACATTGCTAGCGTGTAGCATCTGTAGCTTCACCTGAGTAAATAATCAACAGCCGCCTGCTCGTAGGAAATATGATCCCGTTACACCTTTCATTATTTCTATGGCTGCAACTAAAGATTATTTTCCTTATTGATTCATTTGTTGATTATCTTCTTGATTGATTAATTAGTTGTTTGGTCTATAAAATTTCTGAAAAATCACTTAAATGTCTCGTTTTGTCCCGACAGTCCGAAGATATTCAGTTTATTATCATAAAGACTGAAGAGACCAGATAATAGAATAGACTGGATAGTTGGCGATTCATTCTGACTAACTGATTAATCGACTAATCGTAGCAGTTCTAATTATTTCTTTATGTTTTTCAGAGGAACTGAGAAAATGTTTTTGACGTTTTAGATCACTGACAGGTTTTCTGGTGCCAGGTGTACTCATCGTATCCTGGTATGATGTTTGGGCATGTATCCAAAGATCCAGTAAAAGTGCACCACACAACATCGAGTAACGATGGAAACATCACCAACAGCTGCTTCTACAGGTGGTACAATATATCAAAGTACATTTTTCCTTTAATGGGTGAGATTTACAGCCTGTAGGTTTAGTTTGCCTCTTCAGGAATGACAGTTAGCGTTATGTCGCTATCCTTTCGTCTCACCACCACAGAGAGCGTGGCGCCGCTCTGGACGGCCTCGCTCACTTCCTGCATGGTGTGGACGGGCCGCCCGTTGATGCCGATGATTATGTCGTGGTCGATCATGCCGGCGCTGCGGAGAAAACACCACATAAAGTCTTAATTAAACAGTCCCAACCCTGCTGGGTACATCTCACACCTTGAGGAAAAGATCATCAAGCTTTAGACGAGTCCTCTCCTGCGTCAGGTTCCTTCTCCCTGAAGGCGACGCAAGACAAGGCAGGTTTATTTGTGAGGCACATTTAACAACAAGGTCTGGAGCCCACCCCCCCCGAGGTCAGCTGACAGGAAAAAGATCCGTGTAAATCCGTCACTTTGACACGGTTATAGACATTACATGATGAAGCAGAAATGCAAAATGAAATATAAAAGAAAATACAGAAATAAATACTTTGGGTAAATAAATGGGATGAAAATACAAAGAAACATACAGAAATAAATACATAAATAAATACATTTAATAAATAAATAAATGGAAAATTAAATAATAAATAAATAAATAAAAAGTAAATAAATAGGGACATTAATACAAATGTAAATAAATAGAAGTAAATTAAAAAGGAAATATCAATTTATGTCACATTTTATTTTATTTTTAATATTATTTTTGGTGAATTTAATGACATATTAGTTTAATTACTGATTTATTTCTTTTTGAATTTTTTTTTTGATTTTGGCAGTTTCTGTCCTCCACAGATGTCAGCTGACCGTCCTCTTACTGCCAACACTGGGTCAAACTGAGTAAAGGTTAAAACACACTGCCGCTGAACAGCACACGCCCCTATTATTATTCTCTATGTACAGCAGCGAGGCGCCTCGCGTTGACGTGCCACGCTGCGATACTTCACGCCACTGTCCTATTTCCAGCATTTTCCAGATAAGAAGCTGTTTTGTTCTTCAATACAGCTGTTATTCACTAGTTTGTTACGTGCTTTTCACTGTAGTTTCAACTGTGTCAACAAGGCAAAAATAAATTAATTGTTGCTTGATTGGATCTCAGATTATTATTTTTTCAAGTTATTAATCAAAAATAGACAACTACAATAGGCATCTCACCCCTGGCATTTCGTTGTCCTGCGCTGTGCTCACAACTGGAGTTAAATCCAGGTAACTAATATACTGACGCTTTGCAGCACGACACTTCCTGTTGGGTCGACACTTGACACGCAGCACTTGACGCGTGTCATGACTGCGGTGCTGCTGCTTTGCGATGTTTGATCAGTGAGAGAATCCTTTTAAACTTTTAGTGTCAAACTGGATGGTGTTACAGGACTGAACATAATTAATTTGAATATCAGGAGCCTGATTTCTTTCGAGCGTGGCTTGATCAGTATGAACCCGATGTTATTACTTTATTAGAAACTCGGCTCACTAACAAAATATCTAACAATGAAATTAAACTTATGTCCTGTACAGAGTCGACAGGGGCGCTACGAGTGGTGCTGCAGCCACATTTGTGGTGAACAGCTGCTCGCTACTATTGCAAATGAGGTTCATGAAAGCAGTGAGAGTGAACCTAAACAGTAAAGTTTCAATTATTCTTGACTCCTTTCACATTACATGTAGTCATTTGATCTGCTGGTAATATATAAAAAATATTGATCGGTGGGGCTTTAAATGTTATTACAATCAGTTAAGGTTCTTCACTCCATCATATGAGAGGTGGAAGTATATATCAGTAACATAGTGTAGTAGAGATTGTAGCTTGACTCTTACCTGGATGCAGCTGTTCCAGGTATGACCTCATAGATATAAACGCCTGAGCTCACATCTGGAAATTCACTCTGTCGCTCTCTCAGATCTCTGATCAAACTGGACACACATGAAGGAAAACAGATTACAGACATGTAGAAACTGTGAATCCCAGAGAGGACAACTTCATATTTGAACTCATCTTACTCACCATAACTCACCATGTAAAATACATATCTGCCAATTAAAACAACTACTTGAAAGCAAATAATGAAATGTTTAGCAAGTTTGAATGATGGAAAATAATCAATTCAAGGTTGAAATATCGCTGTTGAAGTCTGTAATTATGACTGACAATATTAAAGCAATGGTTAAACATTTTAGGAAATATGCTGTCTTTGCTTTCTTTCCAAGAGTTTTACGAGAAGATGGATACCACTCTGCTGGTCTACTGTGGTATTGATCCTCTCATCTAACCTGACTTTGTTTGGTTCTTTTGGGTTTTCCGGTGGCTTCGAGTATTGTGTTTTTTGGTTTCCTGGTTTGGTTTTCCCGCCCTGCTCCCCGTGTTTCCCTCAGCCAATCACTCCCAGCCTACCCTTGTGTCTAGTCACCTGTTCCCCATTATCCCCTGATTAGTTTATTTTGTATTTAAGGTCTGGTTTTCAGATGTTTCTGTTGGAGGTACGCCTGTCCCGTCAGCTTTTGTTTGTATGCTCGCGTCAAATTAAAGCGTTTCATTTGGGTCCACTCATCCCTGCTACATCCTGACAGCGATGAAGCGAATTTCCCAAAATGTTGAACTATTGCTTTAATTTAAATGTAATTTTCTTATAGTTGTAAAAGTAAAATGTATGTATGTCTCGCTAAAATTAAATTGAGCTCTTCTGTTATTTACTTACAGTGATGAAAGCTGCAGCATCCGGACGCCTATGTATTTCTTCTTTTGCCCTGAATTTCCTAAAAACAAATGACCACATGAATGAATAAGATCATCATATATCTAGCTCCTGTGATAAAATCAGAAGCAGTGATTAAACATGATATCCTCCTCACCGTTGATTTGTCTGTTGTAGGATTCAGCGAGGAACTGCCGTATTCTGTCTGCAGGAATCGCAAAAGAAATCCCAGCTGCCACTTTCAGAGTATTTATGCCGATTACATCTCCATCCTGTTAAACAGGGAGTGGAAGGAGAGCCGTGAGATTGTGGTCTCAAGTGTTTCATAGACTTCATAGCTTTGCTACATGGAGAAAGGAAAGAGCAGTGAAAGTAATTTCCCTCTTTTTCTTCCAGTGCACATAACACCACTCTTAGTCTATTAAGTGTTATTTTCACCCACCAAAAAACATCAGTCTTGGTTATTGTAGTAACCTATCTGTGTTTTAACAGTGAAGCACAGTTTATAAAATGTACCGTCGGTATGGCAACTGTTCTCCTTATGAAAGAACTGCATTTTTAGGGAGCGGAAGCTGGAGGCAGCAACCTTGATAAATGAATGTACCATCTGTATGATTCTATTCTGCAGTAACAATGCAAAGACCTCCATAATCAGGTCTTGTGCTAAAATACTGCGAGGGAGGCTTAATCTTCAACCTGAGGGAGCAGACTGGAGGCTGTGGGTATTAAATAAAACAAAATCATGACCTTAGTCCTCACTGTCATAAATAAAACAAGAACGATCACCTACGTAGCAGAGAGCATAGCAAATATGCAAATGACAAGCTCTGCTGCAGCACTCTTGTGGAACAACCTTCCTAACCATCTGAGAGCAGCACAGACCCCAGACTCTGTTATAACAAGGCCTGAGAACTTTTCTATTCATCTTAACTCTTATTGCTATTGTCTTCTTTGTTGTGTGTTCTATGTTATTAATACTGCAGCACTATGAATGATAATTAAAGTGTGGTACAAATGAAATATATTATTGTATTATTGTTAACCTTTTACACAAGATATAACACAATAAATCCTCTTACCAAATTGACAAGCGGACCACCAGAGTTGCCATACTGTGAATCAACAGAGCAACAGAAGAATTGTTTAATAAAAACAGAAACTATCCAGATAGATCACATGACATGCAGAACTGAGAGAAGGAAATTATCATTGGTCTCACTGACATTGATGATGGCGTCAGTTTGGATGTAGTCCATGTCAGAGTCCTTGAAGCCGAGCTCCAGGCTGTTGCGCTGGGTGGTGCTGATAATGCCGGTGGTGACTGTGTTCTGCAGAGAGAAGGGGCTTCCCACAGCGACCACAAACTCACCGGGACGCAGGTCTGAGGACTGGCCAAGACGTAGCACAGGCAGGGGACTCTGCAGCCAGAAGACATGAGGACATCAAGTGTTTCATTGTGGGATGATTGAAGGTTAACTAGCTCACCTTGATAGATGTCATACAAGGTCAGCAAGGCTACATACGGCTGAGCCTCTGCTTAGTGAGAAAGCCAACATTTAAAACAAAAGTCACGTTGGTTGATTGTTAAAATGCTTAAAACGACTTGTTTTCATTTTGATGATGAAGGCCATGTGATAAGGCTGTAAGATCTGGAAAAGTAAGTTATTTGTCTCTGAGTTGGGTTTGTTTTTTTTTTTTTCAAACTGCAAATATCAAGGTCAAGAGTGATTCTTTTAAACCAGCATACACGACAGGTCCTTGAAATGCTCTGAAACCACGACAGCTACTGAGCTTGCAGATTCATCGCCATGACAACTGAGCAAACTGACCATGTGATCCAGTTGAAAGCAATGCAGCGACCTTGACTTGGGATTGTTTTGTCAAAATACCTATGTTTACCTGACAAGCAATCTCTTGTGGTACCAATTTATTTATTTATTTGTTTGTTTGTTTGTTTATTTAACAGGAACAGTGCACATTAATAAACATTGCTGTAAATGCGCCAGAATTAGCCAAGAGGCTATTTTTCATCTGTAGTCCCTGGACAGATGTTACAGAGTCTCCCTACAAAGTTACTGAGATCATTTATAAACATGCAGAACAAATAATAAGATGAACATATTAATATTAATAAATACATCATTCAGGACATCCTTAAAACATGCACTACGGAGACTCATAATACAAGATATGCAAGAGAATAAATACATTTAATGTTAATAGAAATGTAGACTGAAGAATAATGACTGTCCCCTCTAAGACAGGAAGTTGTATCACATTGCATTGATATCTTTAGGAAGGAGGTCAGCTTCTCAACCTTTATCAAACAGTTTTGCCTGAAGATCTGAAAACGTCTCTTACAATTGTTTTTGTAAATTATTCAGTATGGATCGTTTTGTATGGAGGTGAAAAACAACCTGGCTGAGACATAAGTAGGTATGTGGACTCTTTTTGTAAAATACTTTATGTTTTTGTATGAAGCAGATTCTTTATGTAACCTTTAGTGAATACTTTTCATCCAGATCATGGTTTATCTAAAAGTATGATTCAAAGACGATTGTTGAAGAGGTTTCGACAGCCTCTGCAGAAATGTCTTCAAGAATCTTTAGTAAGTACTTTAAGGTTTTATGACTATGTATATTTTGCCCCGTCCATTAAAAAGGTTTACTTCCATCAGTGACATTTCTGTTGGCAGCTCTAGAAATGATTGTGACACTCAAATTAGAACAAGAAGTGAAGCTAACTTGTAACCCTACCCAATATTATCCTGAATATTATATCATTTTCTAACGAGTCATCAGGACAGGTATACCTACTAAACATTTGGTGTAAAAATAAAACAATCTCTGGTTAGTAACAATTTCAACAATTTCCTTCTCAAGCCCAGTGTATTCTCCTGGTACAAAACAGGTGCTCTGCATTGGAAATGAGTGTTTGTTTCTTTTATAAGCTCCAATCTATATGATTTTATCATGGGATTTGTTCAATAAACCAAACTAAACTAAGCCTTTGCTTGTCTCTGCCTCTCTCCTCGTATACTAGGCTGAAGCCGTTTATCTGTGGGGTGGATTATACAGTAATGCTCAGCTAAATTTATGGCCACATCTCCTGGGGCATGGAGCCTTATGTCAAGACAAATTTGCCTTTTAGGCAAGCTTAAAAAGACCCTCTACTAGGAATGTAACAGAGCTATAACATTGTGCAGCTGTCACCACTCCCAGGTAAGATACATTCCCTCACCTTTATAGCAGTCAAAGACAGTGACTCTGGTTTGTGCCTTGTGATCGTGACATATTCTTGTATTCAGATCAGTACTAAAAATGCTAATCATCTGCTTCATGCTGAGTGAAGTCTGACTGAAGTGGTCAGGAGTAGGGCCCATTCTACCATACAAAGCAGTTGGTTGTGTAAGAGCATGTCTGAGCAGTGACATGTTTTATTCAGAGGGGCTCTTGCAAATACACAAAAAATAGCTGAAGCTTTGAATTTACTAGACATGACCAAATACCCCCCCCCGGGACTTTCAGATGACAGATTGACCATGCTAAGGAATAGTCTAATTCTGGTGGCCCTTGATGACTTTCTCCATGGAATATCTGCCCCACTTTCTGTGCAGGATTATGAGACTTTGATGTTAGCCGCTGATGACAAGCTGCCAGGCCAGAGGAAAACACAAGGCAGAATTTAGACTAAGGCCCCTGGGGAGGTGAGTGAAAACACTGGGCACTCACATCTGTCTCGATTTTGATGAGTGCGATGTCCATCTTCTGGTCCACGTCCTTGACTGTAGCGTCGTACTGAAAACCACTTTTCAGCTCTACTTTTATCCGCTGCTTGTTGGTGAGTACATGCGCATTGGTTACGATCCAGCCGTCTTCTGACACAACAAACCCAGAGCCGCTCGACACAGAGACTTCCTCGCTGGAATACGGCAGTCTGGCAAGAGAATCGCAAAATGAAAAGATTGTTTTATATTATCAAAGACACACTGAGGGCCACACTTTTAATTTTCTGTCTTCTTCTTGCTTCACTTAGTTTTTACCTTTGGAAAAGCTCAAGATGAACCACAGCTGGAACAATCTTGTCCACCACATCTGCAATGAAGTTGAATTTGTAACGCATGCTCTCTGGATGTTGCATTCCTTTGAGGACACATGAAGACAAATAAAGACAAAAATTAAAAGAAGAACTATTATTGGTCACACTAGCAGTGTGACTGTAGGGATGACAGTGTTGATGGACTGTTGGTCCAAACATCTATAATGGATCACTATGAAATTTTGTAAAGATATTAATTGTGCCCTGTGGATGAATGCTAGTGACTTTGTTTATTTTCCTCATAGTACCACCAGGAGATTGACATTTTTGGTTTTGAGTAAAATATCTACAACTTTGGCCTTTTAGGAAGACTGAGTCTACAACCTGAGAGATGGTAACATGCTAACACCAACATGCTAACATGTTCACAAAGATAATGCTAACAGCAGGTGTAATGTTCACCATGTTCACCATCTTAGTTTAGCATGTATCATGCTAACATTTGCTAAATGGCAGTAAACACAAAGCACAGCTGAGGCTGAAGAGAATGTCATTAATTTTGCAGGTATTTGGTCATAAACGAAACTATAAGACAAACTGACATTTTGACGGGCTAGATAAAAAGTTATGGGTTCACTAAAGTCGTTGCAATTTATCCTGAGGGGGACATGAAGAATGCAGCATTCTGGATGATTTTGTGGTATCATGTAAGCCCATGTGAGCTGGTTTTAATTGCACGCATGACACAATCATAAAAACTTCCTTCATTCATTTATTTAGAATATAGTTGGATGAATTGGCATGAAATTTGGTACAGACATCAATGGTTCCCAGATGATGTATCTTCATGACTTTGGGGATCTCCTGACTTTTAATCTAGTGTCACCTTGAGGTTAACATTTTTGGATCAGAGCATTTATTTTAAAGCTCAGCTGGCTTAAGCTACAACCAGTTCCTAACATTACTTGCAACATTTTTATTTGTCAGTTTGCTGTTTGTCATTAACTCATTTCACAGCCTGCTATTCCCTCCCTGCCCTACAGTAGTCCTCAGTCTCTCCCACCTTCAGCCGTTACCTGACTCCCACCTGAGCACATATCACCAGTCCCCTAATCAGCTCCCCAGCATATAAACCCTCAGCTCCCACAAATGTCTATTATGTATTCTTCTGGCCTTCTTGTCACTTGTTTCTGCCTGCTTGTTATGGCGGTTTTTTTTTTTCTTACCTGACAAACTACAAATACAGCTAACTTTGCTTTAATTTAACCTGCCTGTCTTTGAGTCATTGCAGTCCATTACCTGCAAGACCGAGCTTTTGCGCTTACAGAGTAGCTAGCTTGGCTTTTAGACTGATTAACTCAATTAACTCAGTGTGGATAAACTTTTTTAATATATCGTTCCTGCCTTGTCCACATAAAATCTAAAACATATTAGTGAGATGTGCATTTGGCAGTGATGCAATAGAAAATAGTGAGAGGTGAGACAGATAATTTTCCATTAACTTCTTATCATATGAGTAAATACTTCATGCTTTCTCAGTGTAGATTACACTATGTCTTACCTCTCAGGCAAGTAGTGGCACTTCATTGCTCTTCTTCTGCGCTTTAGTGGGTGATAATTACACTGAAATCATGGACTAATTTGCAAGCACAAACACACCTCCTCATAAACACACAGATCAGATTATAGAACAATACATGTTAAAGCCACATATTTGTCTCTGTTGCCCTGCCAACACACTATTTCTATACTAGCTGTTTGTCTTAAAGAGGAACTGGAGGATCAATTCTCAACAGTTGGATTGTACAGGTAGGGTTTCATTTAAACTGCAACCTGCTGTAGACACCTGCGTTGTGCCACCTCGGGGCAGTACAATCTCCTCCCCAATAATATCTTGTGTAATCTCTGTCCTGAAGCCCCTGCATTCACTGACTGATGTTGTGTTTACAAAATTGCATGAATAAACTTGTCTCTGCAGAAACAGCCTTAAATGCAAATGACATGGTGCCTATTGCCAAGAACTACTTTGGCAGAACACCAACTATTTTTGCCTGTCAGAGAGCTCCACTAACAAATCAACAATATGCTCTCCATTGGCAGGAGATCGTGTAGCTTTCTCTATTATCTCAATTACACTGTATAGCCATGCCAGCTTGTACAATTGTGTATAACCCATCAGATGAATACCACTTATACTCGCCATGTCATCTAATCTGTTATTGAGTCTTCAAATTGTAAAACAAATGTAAATCTCCTTATAGAGTGCCACACAAATCCCACACTAGATTCACATTGGTTTCCATTACAGATGTGCATTATTTTAAAAAAAGGGTACCATGTTTTGACCTTTTACTGATCTTCAACACAGTTAAGCCATCTCTACCAACTAGTGGTGAATATGGTCACCATTTATGGTGGACTAATCATATCTGTTTAATGCCAGAAGATTTAAAACGTGACTTTGCTCCAGACTGAAATATCTCATATTAACATCTGTTGGATTGCCATTAAATGTTGTACAGACATTTATGGTGCCCAGAGGATGAATCTTGATTACTTTGGTGATCCCCTGACTTTTCCGTTAGTGCCACAAGCGGTGTTACATTTGTGGTGAAATGTTCTGTCAAATATTAGATGGACTGCCATAAAATTTGGTACGCACATGTCCTCCTCAAGGTGAATTCTATTAACTCTGGGGATCCCTCAGCTTTCCATTTTCAATGCAGGAAATGGTCAAAAAAAATTTTTAAAAACCTGCATAACTAATTCCCATCAAACCTTGTCTCCTGGAAATTGTGAAATTGTTTTTCTATAGCACTAGATTGGTGTTTTGATGTTATAATGTAATTATGTTCAGCGTTATCTGGGCAGCATTATGTTTTCTATGTATGTTGTGTTGCAAATTAATAGTTTATCAATGTAATTTCTAGGAGACAGGTTTGTCTCAAATGTTAGCATGCTAATGCTCTAAATTAAGATCGTGACCTGCTAAACATCGGCAAGTTTGCGTTGTCACTGTGAGCACATTGCCATGATAGCGATAGCATTTATCAATCAAAATCAACTTCATGGCGGTTCGTATGGCAATCAATATCAACATCACATCATTCACGTTGTATGTTACAAAAACATTTTAAACTATATTAGATGCAACTTTGTAAAAAAGAAGGACAGAAGGAATAAATTGCTAGAAATAATTTAAGACCAATTTAAGAAGTAAAGTGCCGGGTACATGGCATTCAAAACAATACTGGCATGTCCATTAATTACTGTGTTTAACTGATGTACGATATGTGGGATGAATGATTTTTTATAGACATTTTTCTTTGCACAGGGACACCGTCTCCCTGAAGGCAGGAGCTGAAAGTGATGATTCAGGAGATGGAAACCAAGATATCATCATTGTCATTTGTGCAACTTGTTCAGTTTGTTCACATAGTGAAGCTAACGAGTGTTGTTTACAGCCTGCTATGACAGCCTGCTCATTATAAAGTAGTGTTGATGATAAACTTGTTGAATTATATCAGTATGATTATTTGGCATATTTTGTAGAAGTTTTCAATGAAGATGCAGTGACTCATCAGGTAACTCCATGGTGATACTGCTCTGCCCCCACTCACACATTGAAGTGTATAAGAAATACTCTTGTGTTTAAATACGCAAAGCTGTGCAGAGTTACAGCAAGATGAGGATCAACTGCCCAAAAAGCTGAGCTGGTTTTTGAATACGTTCATCTTTTAAAATGTATGCAGAGTAGTGAAAGGACACTTTTACTGTAAACTGATGCTCATTTAAAAAAAAAAAAAACTGTGTGGTCAATTGAAGAAAAAATGACTGGAAACATGATGGTTTCATCGCAGCCCCAGACAGAGTGAAAAATGTTAGTTTAGTCAGAAAAGTTAGTTAGAAGGTTTAGTTTTTTGTTACAAAACCTTTTTGTTAGATCAGAGTCATCGCCAATTCAATCATTTTGCAAAAAGCATTTTAGATATAAGAGCTATTTTGCTTTGACCCCAGACTTGAAGCTATGAAGAGGACGAGCACCTACATAAAACTAGAACATACTGAATTGCAACATAAATATTGTTTCCCAAGGCTTTAACAAAACAGTTAAACCAGTCGAGGCTTTCAAGATAATTAAATAGTGAGTGCAGACATCAAACATACTGTTTATGAGGTTTTCAGAGGATTGAAAGTGAACACATGACCCTCTATGCAATGACAATATCTCAACTAACAGAAATAAACAAAACAGCCAATAGAGAACACAATCAGCGGTTCAAAGTACGAGCTGTCTCTGTTCAGTATTATGGTAAATGCAGGATAATGATGCTCTTTCTCTCTCTCACACACTCAGACACACACTTATCTTGCATTAAGCAGACAGACAAGCTGTAGATATGTCACTATTTTTTGGCTTGTCTGTTTCCTGATCACCCTGGTAACTGAGCAGCAATAGAAGGTGATGAAATGAACTGACAGGCCTCTAGACATACACACTGCTCTCTGCCAGTCACATGACCACATTGTCCTGATTTTACCTGCTCTGCATCGGTAGCATGCGATACAGAAGTTTGCATTTTCTCATTTGAAGATAACTATTGTGTTGGTTTGAAAGGTCGGTTTATCAGAATTACTAGTTACTAATTACTGGTTTGGATTTGGGGATTCTGAATGCATACTTTAGTTTTTCCAAAAAAGCTGAAGAGATTCCTACAACATCAAGCCACTCTGCTTTGTTGTGGTAGAAAAAAAAACTTTTATTAAGCAGCAACTAGATGATTAAAACAAGACAGTACACCAGTCTTCCTAACCACTCGCTCACTCATATTATTTTTCATTTTCATGGCTATGCATTGCGTATATGTCATATAGTTGCAGCAGGGAGCAGTCCTGCTCGGGTAATTGGAGTGGTACCTTACTGCAGAGTCAATTTGTACTACTGTCTCCATTTGCAATCCAACTCTAGTGTTCTTGACAGAAATCATGTAACGCTCAGTGAGCAGAGACACCAGAACCTTAAATGAACAAACGGGGCACATCTAATTAGCTGGGTTGCTATACTTTTTTTCGGCTCTATTTTATGATTTAAAAACGAAGAGAAAGGAAAGTTATTACATAATTACATCATCACAACAGTCACATTGTTTTCCTGTAACTACTATGACTGGTAACCAGGCTTCATTAAAACAACTCTGTAGCATCTCTGCAAGTTTTTGCATACCTGCTCATAAAGAAAGACAGTAGGAGGCCTAACGCATGATGAATTCTTTCTCCTCTATGGGTGACTATGATAAGAAACTGCACATTATGAAAATGGATTGGACAGGGTAGAAAAATGAAGAAGATATATTTGCACAGCAGTGTGGTGCAGGAATTCCCTCAGGAGAATTAAACACCATCACTGACTGCATTTCGTCTTGTTGCTCTTCTGAGTATGAACATGCAGAGCACTGGAGGCACACTATATCAAGCTTTCCGCAGAGATACATATTCTAGATATATATCATTTTCATCCGATATAACAGTCTCACACAGTCTCCAGAATGTCCTACTAGCTTCTCAAGTCAAATTAAAGAGTACAGGTGATGATGAGTCTTGTGCAGGAGTTTCTCTTTGGTCATTTGTTTCGTCAGTTTCAGTCAAGTTTGCAGAAGCTGGATATTTCACCCATTTATTCAGTACTTTTAGCAAACTATTTCAATCTCTCTGCTTACTTCATAACTACTTCTGAGCAGCAGCAGGTGGTGTTCAGGTGATTCAGGTTGGTGTGAGACGTGTCCTGTGCAGCCGTCCTAATGATTTCTACCTAACCATAAATATACTTCTTTTTAACCAATTAGGTATCTATTCCACAATCTTTCCATGTACCTCATGTCATCTGCAGAAGAACCTCCAAAACTCACCTGACTCACATCGACCTCTCTGGATCAGAATGACCCGGGCGGTCTCTCCGAGCGCGGCCCTCATGTTCTCGGCTCTCAGGCGGCAGATGCTGGGGTAGGTCCTGCCGTCGCTGCCGCAAACCGGACCGGATGAGGCGCATATGCACGTGCCCTGGAGTCTCCGGAGCTTCCCCGGGACAGAGTCGCACCGCAGCCCGTCCCCGCAGGAGAGGCCGCCGCCGCTGCCGCCCCGCTCCCCGCACACTTCACCCTCCCCAGCCGCGCACACCACGCAACAGCCGCATCCGTCCCTTACCTGGCCGTAGTAACAAGTCTGAGGCAGGACGGGACACTGAGCAGCATCACAAACCTGCGGGCACGTTTGTCTTTTTCTCAGCAGGCCTGCGTGAACTGCGGAGGAGAGGAGGCTGAAATAAGCCACAAAATTCATCCTGAACTCACAAAAGTCTTCCTCTTCTAGTGGGTGGAAGTATGTCTAGCCCCGGTGCTTATGTCCTCACCGATAAAAGTTCAGTTTACACCATCAAGATAATGTCAGCGCTGTTCTGTATGGCCCAGAGGATTGGCTAAAGGCCAGTGATCTTCCAGTATCAGCATGCTGATACTAGACTCATCATGTGTGCTGTGTCATTATGTCACTAGCACGGAATCCAGATGCTTCAGGTTTGATGGTAGGCTGTGTGTTTTTTTTTTATGTGGAGACCCAAAGGCGATGTAGTCTCTGCCTCCCACTCACACAAAATTGCAAGTGATAAGTGGAGCAAAAGGTTTTCTTTATAATCTGGCGGTTTAACGCTGGCATTTAAAGCTGCTGTGAACCAGGGGGCCAATTATAATTGACATTTACAGTATGTTCTACATAGTGCATATCATTATTATATTCTTCATAAACAAAACACTTCAGTGTGTTTTTTGGAGTTGGCATGGCACATGACCTTAAATGACTTTATCATTATATATGTATCACATTACCATAGACCCAAAATTACAGACAGAAATATACAAAAAGCCAATTAACAGATGGAAAGATAAGAAAAATAATTATAGAGAGGCAGAAAAAAGAGAGAAATAACAGGACAAACTATGAAAAGAGAAAATATTACTTATAATAATGAATTCAAGAATGTATTATAAAACTCTTACAAGCTGATATGGACACATTTTTGCCAAATTTGAACCATACACAGGTAATTAAAAACTGTATTAAACAGTGTGAAGATGCTTTAAAGCTCCACTAATCAATATTTTTAAAATAAAAATGGATCAAATGATTCTGTGTAATGTAAAAGCGGTTGTTTGTAGAGATGAACTTACAAATTATCTCAATCTACAGATAGTTTTTGCCACTTTCAGCTCAGCAGGCAAAAAGCTCTGATAAACCCACTGTGTACTACCTGCCCCGTATCAAACAGCAGCCAGACAATGTTAGCAACCAAACCAGAGCTGAAAGCTAGCCAGAAACATGCTAACGTTGCACCATTTCTGCCGGTTGTGTAAATAGGCATCTGTTTGTTAACATTTTTGTCATAACCAAGCTATAAGATGATCAGAACAATCAATTAATGCAGGGTTAAGCAGAAAGACATACGTAACTACAGACATTACAGTATTTTCTGCCTGGTTTTCGGACAACATGCTGCCACATTCTATTTGGCAGATTTTCCTCTAAATTGGACCCGGTGACTGATTATGTAAAGCACATTGTGGAGGCTATTTATCTTTTGATTTATTTTAATTGCACTAAGGACTCTTATTTAGTGGGCTGATGATTTCCTGATGCACCTTTAAAGGCCCAACCAGTAATATTTGTGCTTGTATCAGCTGAGATCAGTTTGAAAGGTGTATAACAAACACTGCTGACCTTTACCAGTATCACAAAACAATAATAGCTGAGAATTTTAGGGTGACAGCAGGTTCACAGTCCTGAGTTTTGGTCATTAGGTGTCGATCATACAGTGTGCCTTATTACTAAGATTACTGCTCAAGCAGCTAACAGAAGGGGGTGGTGAAGGGTCAGAGCCACAACAGCCTGAGAACATATGCTGCTGCTAATATTATTGCTCCTCGACAACTATAATGGATGACAGCGGGAAGCTGGGTAAAGAACATGCTTGTGTCAACAGTATTGAGCTCTGCATTCATTTATACTGCCGGTTACCTTCAGGTTACCCTCTGGTCTGAAATGACAGGCTCTCTACCATTTAAAGCAGTATTAATTTATGTGTTATGATTACTTGGGGAAATACAACAAGGTGGAAACACGACATAAACATATTATCACCTTTTAAAGTTGTTATGTTGAACATGTTAGCAAGCAGATGCCTATTTACACATCCAGGAGACAAAGAGCAACATTAACATTCATTTGGTGTCATGTTTCTGGTCACTCCAATGAATCTAAGTCCAATATCGACTCTGTTTTTAGATCTGTAGCAGCTAATTTCTCTGCTGTCGTCACCAGCTAGTTGCTAATTTTGTCTGTGGACTGATTGGTGCTGGGAAGATTGGTTCCAGTGAGCTTTTTGCTGACAACAGCTGCTGCTGGAAATATGCTGAAGAGGTATGTGGAAGTGAAAATTGTGGGTCAGAAAACCAAAACAATGACAATTTAATCCCACACATAGGAGATTTAATTCGCTACCTACAAAATTTGGAATGTATGAAATGTCCAGTATGATTTATTATCTTCTTTATTTTATTGTAACAATTCACATTATTCCTTGAACCATCACAGTTGAACCACTATCCTGAGATAAACGTGTAAATAACATAAGACAATCTGAGAAAAAAGCTTATTTGATAATTGATAATTGAAATCATGTTTTTTTGTTTGTTTGTCATTTATTATTTATTATTATCTACCAGCAGTAGTAAAGCCAGGTTGTGGAAAAATGTTTTGGTACCTTATTTAGTTATTCAAAGAGGAGGTGACAGCTGGCCATGAATTGGACAGAATGAAACCTCATAACTGTGACATAACTGACATGTTTGAGTCAAAAAATGTATTTTTCAGCAATTATTTTTGGAGCTCAGATAAACAACAGGAAAAGAATTTTAGGTTCCCTGTTTTTAACATAATGTCCCACTGATAATTATATCACCAGCACATGAGACTTTATGTCATAACACATATTTATAATTGATCATTGTGGCAGTTATGATGATGTATTACATGAGCTTAACATAGTTTTATAATCACTTTTTCAGTTAAACTCTCATTTTTTTATACTTTGTGTTTACTTGAGATCCAAGACAGAATCTCTGTTTAGTTCTGAAGACAGAACCTGTGAGACTTTACGACTTTTTAAGGATTTTTATAGAATAGAAATGATTAATTATATTAGTCAGTTGATTTTCCTTTGAAACTACTATAACCCTTTTTCAGTCACACTTTCAATCCTGTTCTGTACTTTACATGAACCTCAGATCCAGGACGGGTTCTTCAGAAGTTGCAGGTTTCATTCTACATCACTCGGCTCCTGATCTTCTTTGTTTGGGCTTTTAGACGTGATAATTAATTGTCCGCTCTGATTATGACTGAGAGAATGGCTATCTATCGATCAGACACCAGCATCTCTCCTGCCTTTGTTTGACCCACAGATGGAACTCACTTGATGCTATTTCTTGAGAGCTGTTAAATACTAACTCTGTGTGACTCATCCACGTCATCTTCAAGGGGCTTCTCTGAGAGAAGGTCCGAAACAACCTTTGATCACATCCTGCCGCTTGGTAACATAGACGGACATTGAAATCTACTGAAATCTAATTTATAAACTAAGGCTGTCATAGACAGCAGGGTTTTTTGGCCATGAGAACTGAATAAGAGATGCCAAGTAAAGAGTTTTTTTAAACCAGTGTGTAAAATGGATCCACACTTTACAACAGTCTTATTATATATTCGACAACACAAGCTAGAGGTAAACATATGGGGGTTATGATGCAGTTTGATTAATTACATGTTGATTGCATAACTGATCAATATGCTGGTCATATACAGGAAGTTGCACCGTGATTATCAATATCTCATAAGTATGTGTGATTAGGTTCATTATGTCGTTATTATGCTGCTGCCACTCTACCAGTGTGCTTTAGTCTAAAATGTGTCTCCCAGTCTGACAAGCCTACAGACCAAAAAATAAGACTTTTGGAAGTAGTTATAACTTTTTGGAAGTTTTATGGCCTGAGAATGATCAAATCTAACCAACTACAAAGTTTAATCGAGCCTACAGACAGTTGTTTCTGGCCAAAAATGACATTACCAGCATTAGCACCAGCCTAGCAGCCTGGTTCCAGACGTCTGAATCGCTGCACAGCAATTCTAATATGTCCGGTCCTGTGCTCAGATATTTCTCCGGTCGAGAAAACAAACGACTAATCAGAGCGTTGTAGATGGGAATAAGGATGACATCATCATCTTCCTGTGCCAAACACAGAAAAATTACTACATACATGAAAAATAGTGTCAGGAGAACGGCCCCTACAAGAGGGGATAAGATCTATATACAGTAGCTGTACAGGTTATTGTACGTCGAATAATAGAAATAACTCTTTCATCAATAATATTGATATGAACAGTTTATCCAAGGGCTATGTGTAATATGAAAGGTGTAGTAATGAACCCACAGAGAAGTCTCACATCTCTTATAAACCCACTGTACACATACGTCCCTGCCCAGCATCTATAAGTAACTAGTTAGCGCCCAGCTAATCTGCTAACGTGCTATATGTTTTCCAATGACGTGAGGACTAAAAAGAAGCTAAAAAGAAGAATGAATATTCATGAGGGGGCCAGAAACATTACTACAACAAGAACTCTAATGTTGCTGTGTGTCTGCTGGATGTTGGTACACAACAACTCTATACTTAGTGTGTCATTGTTCTGTTTCTAGCTTGTTCCATGGCCCCGAGGGGCCTGAAGAGATAAGGCTTTTTGGCTTACATGAGCACAATGTCAGACTGAATAATAGAAGTGAAACAAAACGGCACTTCCTTCTGCCTGTCCAGCTAGCACTTATCTCAAAGAACAAGTTTGACAAAATAATCTTGACTCAAGTCCCCATTACTACTGCAACTGCATCTCATGGTCTTCATGGGCAGACAGAGTTTTCTCAGTTGTCATGGAGATGGTTCAGTCATTGAATAACCTGTGTTAGTATTAGTCATGCTCTAAAATTATTATTCAAGATACATCAAACTGCAAAATATAGCATACATCCTAAAGTGATGTCTGCCTGCTGTCTGTCTTTGTATAAAAAATAAACACTACATTTTTCCAGCGTATACATCATTACGGGGAGATGAATCTTCGCTATTACAGATAATCATTTGGGAAGTGTTTGGCTGTCTGTAGCATCTTGAAAGCTAGTGGCTGCTGAAATTATATTTAATACTTTTCACCTCTTGTAAAGGTTAAGTCAACTTTTTAAACTCTTGACATTATCCTCACTTTTGCGACGGTGAAGATATGATTCAGTGTGGCAGATTGGCCGCTCAATAGTTTTTAGATGACTCTATTTTGTGTTGATTGGAAAAAACATAGATTGTCCATCTGTGTCCTTATTTTCTCATCACTGCGGTCAGCGACACTGTGATTGCACGCAGTTTGAATCCACTCTTTCTGCTTGGTAAGAGAGATCTTGATAATACTCAATATTCTCCGTAGCAGTGTGAACCTTTCCACGACACATTCAGTGAAATATTTATTTATTTTAATATTATTATTATATATTTGTCTAATGGTTTACTTCAGTCAAGAACAAAAGAAGTTGTGAGTGGGTACTTAAATGTAAGTAAGGTACAACAAATACACAATGAGTAATGATTAAAATACTATCAACACTGCTACTACAACAGCTACTACAGTAGATACATATCAGGGGTTAAAAGTAATTGAATTGTCTTGAATGCAATTTTTTTTTTTGTTTGTTTGTTTTTTAAAAATCTCTTCAGCAGTAGCATAAAACTTATGATTGCTTATGAAACCCAAAGCAAACCTAATGATAATACTGTGCTTCTACCATAATACACTAATAGTAACGTAGCCTTATTCACCTATGTATTATGTCCTTGCAGGGAGAAGTCATACAAAGTACAGAGCCCTTTAAAAAAAAGTCTTTTTTATCATACTGCATCATCACTTATCTTTGCCTTATTCTAAAGGAAACAAGTATCACATGACACTGCCACCACGCAAGGAACAGCTTGACTGGCCTGCACAGATCCCTGACCTCTGGAACACCGACTACCAGCCAGGCCGTATCACCCAACATCCAGCCTGAAGGTACAATCACACTAGTTCAACAAACCTGCACCGAGCTCATCCAGGATGTGATCTGACTTTCCCAGTGTAGGTAATGAATTAATACTGTGGTTTATAGTCTTGTAGTGTGATATTGTACTAAACAGGTTGATAGTACAGTGTTTCTGTTGGTTGACTGTGCACAACTGCACACTCAAAGTTGTATATGTTGGTATATTTTACAGTGTGTATTAAACAACATATAGAAAAACATAGATAAATAGATAGATAGATAGATAGATAGATAGATAGATAGATAGATAGATAGATAGATATTACTTTTTTGATCCTTGAACGGAAATTCAAAATTACATACATATTGCAATATATTACAAAATATACACAAACCACTATTTCTGTTACATATTAGCACATATAGTTAAAATAACAATATTTGATCATAATATGACTGTATATATATATATAAGCATATATAGTCCATTATTTAATGTATGTTCATAAAGCCATATATCAGATGTGCTAATGGGGGAAAACTGCATGATTATGTTGCACTACGATGTTGTTTACATTATGGGAAGATTATTTGGACATGAAATATGCCTGTCTATCAGTACGGTATTGATAATATTTCAATGGTGTCACTGTATTTATGTTTGTATGTTTTCATTGTTCCAGCCTTGACACACATCAAGTCATATATCATAGCAATTTGTATTTGTCTAATGTCAGCTCGCTTGGACCATCTATCTTAGATGCACCTCAGGGGGATGACTTTGTGCTGGTAATTGGAATGGGCTGATTAAAACATATGGAGAAGCGTTGCTTTTAATGAGGTCCTGATGATAATGCTAACAGTTTGGGTAAAAATAATGATAGTGGCATCACAAATGCTTCACCCTTTGGCTAGAGTTCAATTACATGGCGTTATATGATGTGTTGACTGCCTTCCAGGCTCCATTATATGGTGATGGAGAGCAGATGAACCAAAGAGTCGCATCTGCCAGGGTTCACTCTGCCTGACACAGCGAAACATACATCACCATCTTTGAAAGAGAAATATTCAACCTTGTGTATAATTTAAAAATACAGATATGAAACAATCACTCATTTAAATGTTGTGTGAATGGTTGGTGCAAATTCAATTTGTGAGATATATACCACTTTAATACATAATGTTTTGTACATTTAGCTTCTGCAGCACTTAAGCATAATGCGTGATTTCATGGTGAGGACTGTGACAATTGACACGGACCTTTCAAAGCATGGCCCACACCACATTTCTCCTCGAGCTGACTGGATAATGGCCAAAGTGAGACACAATAATGGCAGTCTGTGGTGGAATTCAATTTCGTGATTATTTTGTTATGATTATAATTACAGTATGTCCACATGGTAAATGGATTACATTTAACATAGTGCAGTTAAGAACCCTTACATCAGAGGCAAAAGAAACGACCTGACATTTCCATAATGGCTGACTGTAACTGTGCAAGTCGTTTTTTTCATTTATAGCGGCTGTCATTCTGGCTGCTCCTTCAGCATACAAATCCATTATTTCCCCTGGAAAACTCATAATTCATAAGCTCATTACGGAGGGTGTGAATTAAAGAGGCTGTGCGCGTCCTTTGTGCAATTTCCTGATCAGGAGTGGCCTACTTCTGAAAGTCAAGAACAGTTTCAAAAGCGTTTATTCTTCCAACTTCTACAGATTCTTGCAGTGACTTTGAAAGAACTCGGGTTTGTCCTCATGTAATGGAAAGTTCACATCACACTAAACGCTTGTTCTCAGGGTTTCCTGTGCCCTCCGTATAGCCATGACGTGTCACACCGCTGCTATGAGCCGGGCCTTTGTGGGACTCGGCCTTCTCCAGAGTCCTGTCTTGTACCACGAGAGCACCATTTGATCATCACCTTATGCTCCTGCTGTTCGTTGGAATATTCTCTTGTCGCCAGTAGGGGGCAGAAGAGATCCATAATCCATACTCTGTGCAATCTAAGGCCTCCTATCTAATTTGAGGCAGGAGGTGCAGCAGGGAGAATGCCTTTAAGCTCCACCGCCTCTATAGACCCAGATGCATGCAGGGAAGGTCTGCTGCTCCCAAGGTCAGCCATCTGAGGACCAGCACTGACCGCAGCCCCTCTCCTCTTCCACTGATGACCGCTGGACTAATTGGCTATGGGTTGCCTCTGCGACACTGAAAATGAAACTGAAGTGAAATGACAGCCCCTCTGGACTATCTGAGATGCAGCTTTTTAAAGGTCCCATATGGCAATTGTCAGAGCCAGGGCTGTTTGAGGGGAACTCTCCATATCCTATTTCATTAGCCTTGTCTGCTGTTGTGGATGAGATGTAATGTGGTGGCAAAGTGCATCTCAACATCCCCTCTCCGGTGGTAGCTGTCAGATCACCACTAGGGCAAATAAGCTTAGTCATGGATATTGAGTTTACTCCCTCACTCACTTTTGTGTGTGCTGATTGATGGCGCGTAATCTATTAAGAGGATTTGGGCTAGTTTGAAATTGAGGGCAGAAGTGTCTGAGAATTAGCTTTCTTAATGTCAGGAAATTCAGCTCTAAAACTGCAGGAACAAGAGGTGAGGGCAACTTCAGTGGTGATCTGGGAAAACTCATTAGCTACGAAAGCTGCTTAGATGCTATATACAGTCTATGTTCATGCATAGATGTTTCAAAAAACCTCTTGACACTGGAAAACATGGAGATATCAACATGGAAAAAAACAGATATTTTATTACCTCAGCCCTCAGTACAGAGAGACTGAATGAATCTGACCTTGAATCAATCAAATCACTTTGACGTTTGTTATAATGCAAATTGCTAAACGACAAAAGAGACCTTGAGGTCTCAGTGAGATTATCTGAAGAAATTAAGTTTAACTAAATGAGTAACTTAAGAGTCATTTTCTGTTACAAAAGTACAATAAAGCAAACAGACTCATTCTCATGGTTGATTTAACTCCTTTTGCTCACAGAATGAGAAGATAACATTCCTGTAACTGTGTAAAAAATATGCTGTAATTGAATTAAAAATCCATCATGTAAGTAAGACACATACAAAGTGAAATGTATTACTTGGCAAATAATACATTATCTTCAGTGTTTCATGCAGACATTTAAAACAAACATTTTAACATTAGCATGGTGTGAAAGAAATCGAGAAGGATCCCACTTAAAGGACATGTTCACAAATTTTCAAGTCTGTCTTAAAACATCATCAGTCACTCCTGTTCATACTGACCATTAGAAGATCCCTTCATAATGACCTTACAATGGAAGTGATGGGGGACAAAATCCACAGTCCTCCTTCTGTGCAAAAATGTATTTAAACGTTTATCTGAAGCTAATATGAAGCTTCAAGTAGATATCTTTCAACGTTACAGTCTTTTTAGTGCCAAAGTCCCTCTTTTTGTTACTATACTTCCACCTGCAGCTCAACAGGGAAACACAAAGAGGGAATTTGATGCTAAAAAGACTGTAAATGTGTCAGATATCCACTTGATATGACTAACTCAGGCTGCTGAAGCTGAATAGAAGCTTCACACAGACTTTTAAATGCATAAAATAACCGTGTGGACACACTGTGGATTTTGGTCCCCATCACTTACATCAAAAGCACATTTGAAGGATCTTTTAATAGTCAGTATGAACAGGAGGAATGATTACAGCGAGGAAAACCTCTTTCACTGTTTATATGGACACATGACTGTTGTTCTAAGACACACTTGAAAAATTGTGAACCCGTCCTTTAATGCTAATAGTGAATGTTGTTCAGCTAATGTGCTGTTTAGGAAGTTACTGTACTGTTTGTGTTATTTGTGTTTTATGTAAAGGTTTTGAAGGAAATATGACTGTCTGCATGTGCAATTCATTAAAATCAAATACTGATATTAATAAAAAAGTTTTATTCCAGAGGATATGTTACAGTTATCAATACAGAGTAAAATGTGTGTATTGATGTAATATATTCTCTTGAATAGTAAAACTGAATCCGTTTCATGTGGTATAAATGTTCTCTGTTAGCTTCGCTAACGAGCTAACATCACCACCTTTACCATATGTAAACCAGGTCATATTCATTTAGGTAATTTAGCATAGTATGAAAGAATATTTAGGCATTTTAGAGAGCATGGATATGGAAAAAAGTTACAATGACATAAGTTTGCACGCTGCCATGCTATTAACTTTTCAGTGGAATTTATTTGTATGCTAACAAATTAAACACTGTTTAACTTTGCTAAAATCACACAGGTTTCACCTTGTATTAGCAAGGGGCTATAGTAGATGTTTATTTGTCTTATATGGATAGGAAAACTCAGGAACACGTATATTATTTTTTTCAATTTGACTTGTGAAAGAAATGCTCTATGCTCTGCACTGAGCTATAGAAGCTAGTAGAAGAGCAGCTAGCCTGAAGGTAACACCGGGAATTCAGCTCTCTATTACTGGAGCTCCAGAAGCAAATGTATGTTAAATATTTTTTCTCCCAGAGGCAACCAGGGTGTATGGGTACTTTAATTTCTGCCGGCTTGACTGAGACAGGGCCATTTAAGAAATACTGGCCTTGTAACTTGCAGCTTGCCTTTGGAAATTTACAAGAAAAATAGTGAGGCCCTTTACAGAGAATTTATATCCGAAATCATTTTGAACAGACAAGTCTGAGAGAAGATTCATCTTTGTTGTTCTGTTTCTTATTGGATTTCACTTTGTTTTATGTGAAAGGGTTCTGAACTGTTGGCTTGCAAGAGTTTGGTGGCCATTTGATAAGAGAGAGCGGTAATGATTTGGCGGTGCAATTACCCCTCGGGAGCGGGCAGCAGTGACAGCTGGGAAAGGACAAGAGTGTGTGTTTCAGTGCGGACATGGTGAATGTCAGGCAGATGCAGAGGGAAGCGCCCATCAAAGTGCAGCTGAATTAGTTGTTATTTATGCTTTCATACCAACTTCTCCAGAGACTTAAAGGACCTCTCCAACTTTTTAAGAGTCTGGCCCTCCGGACACCTTATCTAATCTGTGGCATCAAGAAGAATCAATACTTTGATGCTAAAATGTTGCAGTAAAACTAATGATTACAAAGTTTCTTTTTAAATTCCATCTCAAGGTTCTTGCAGGTATAAAATGTGTCTTTCTGCTCACATGTTTGTGCCATACTGGAGCCCGACCTCTACCTTTTGTACAATGGAAACCAAGTTTGAAAGAAATCCATCTGACTTGCCGTTTCATGTCCCTTAATTATTCAGCCTGACATTGATGTCAGCTGTTTTCTGTTTGGGAGGGGAGGGGTTATTTTACTGATCATATACATCCAGCTGACATTGTTTTCAATCGATACAGTTCAGCAGCAGTTGCTAACATTAGTTCACTTTTTTCAAAAGTTTTTGACTTTTGTCAGTCAAAGAAATGTAGTATTTTAAGGGTTGTTATCTGTTCAGGCTGTCTTAATGGATTTTTTGCCACTCGGGGGCACCACATTGACTTATTATCACCTTATAGTTGATATGACATCATTAGCAAACAGTAGCCCAGAAGACATTAGCAAAGAGACATTAGCATTCATTTGGAGTCATGTTTCTGGCAACCTGATGAATTTAAGTGCAATTCTGTAGGATAATTAATATACTTTAATTAATATAAAACCTCATTTGATGGGCACCACCTCCTATAAATAAACCTTTAATGTCCAGAGGAAACAATAAAGCTGCATTTAATTCTCAACTGGATCAACTGCAGTCTCATAAACTTACCTAAACCTATAAAACAGCAGTCAAAAGAAACAATGACTTCTTAGGATAAGTGAAGACATTTATATATAACTGAACATCTTGAAAATAATAAACAAAAGAATAAAGGCCTTTAAATTATAATAGAAATGAAATTTTACAAAATCGTTTAGAAATAGTGGCTCAAAGTGACTTGAGGTTAACGTGTTGCGACGGGGGAATGCTAAGAGAAAGCTAACTCAGCTTCTCTAAAGAAATGATCTTTTTAAATTCGACATCAACCCTTGACTACAGAAGACATTTTATGCCTACTGTTTAGAGGATTTGTCGCTGCAGAGATGTTGTTTCGGCAGTTCTGGCGTTATTTGAGCTGCAGCGTCGAGCCACCAGCAAGGTTTAGTTGGTGCGCGGCCCAAATCCAGGGCTATGAGTCTTTTTGTGGAAGCAGCGGCGTTTTCCCACCAGTGAAGAGGAGTCAAGCCGTGTTTAGGCTGTGAAAGGGTGTTTCTGTCGGCTTAACACCCGGTTTGGCCGTACTGCTCTCAGCAAGGAAGCTGGTGTCTGATTCGGAGCGACGTGCCAGTTTGAGTTGAGGATTCAGGCTTTCACTGGCTTCTTGTAATCTTAGCTTAATGCCGAATAAAGTTTGATCTGACAACATTCAAATATTTATTCAGAAATTGGATGAACCGTCACACGGGTTGGCAAAAGTGATCTACTATATGTGGAAGCACAAGACTTGAAGTTTAAGTCGACCAGCTATACATGAAACAAAGAAAAGATACATCTTAATAGAAGAATTGTGTCTTGGCTCAAAGATTCTCTGAGATTGTTTTTATAAGTTTGGGTGTGTTTTAAACATTTTCACACCAAAGTTCTGATTAATATTTGTTTTCTTTGACTTATAAGGTGTGGCTTGAGATGGGAAACTACATCCCTGCACTGGGGAATTAAGTTTTGAGTTTTAAATGTAAAACTTCAGAGTCACTATTGTCTGAATACTTTCCAAAAAACCTTCCAATCTGTAAAACCATCCAGAGAAACAGTTCAGCAAGTCGATCCTTCCCATCAACATACCAAACATTAACATTCATATTAACGCTTCTTCTGATGTTTAAACAAACTTCATCAACACGTCTAGTAGTGAAATAAAAGTTTAAAGCAACAATTATGTGACCAGATTAAACTTTCAGAAGTATAATTTAAAATATAAATTCAACAATCATCACATCTCATCCCTTCAGTGACTTCATTCTGTCAGTTTGACTACTTACCTAATTTAACTATTAATATGATTGTTACGGTTATCAGAGCAAAAGTTAAACACTTAGATGATTTTAAAATGCAAAGTTACCATATTAACATTTATTATGATATTTAAGAATTCCACATGAAGTTCTAAATGTATCAATACAGTATCGTCACATAATAAAAATGTAATAAAATCAAAGCTTAATATCTTTTTAATAGACCATCGCACAGCTATCAGAGTTATACCACTGTTTATATATTTCTATGACAAACAACATTACATGATTTAGATAATGATTAAACATTTCATTCACACAAATTCAGATGTGGCACCGACTCAACGAATGTTCTCCAGGAATGTGAGTTTTTTGACTCTGGTCTGGGGAGATGAGATTTCTTCTTTAGATTTCTTATATAATAAAGTTGTCGTGCTGTATCATTATTATGTGCACAGTTATTAGTTATAAGTTAAGAAATTATATTTTATTAAAAAAAACACAATACCCATTATTTGACCTGAAATCAAAAAGCTATCTGGCGTTCTTCTATTTCTATAGTTCTAAGTGAGAAAATTAGTGTTTAAAGCAATTTTTAGGCTTAATGAATTCTTAGTTTAGTTTCACTCCACCAGGTTATTTCTGGGAAATGTTGTTGTTCTTAATTCCTATTAAAAAATATCCATAATGGACATCTTTAAACATCATTTTAAACATCAACAACATCTTTTTTATTGTTTAAAGTTATGAATCTACAGGTCATAAAATAAAAATAAAAACCAATTCATACTTTTGATAACTTGTTTGCAATGATTTTGCTCCTGGACTTAAACACTTTAACACATAATATATGCTTGAAACATCCAACAAAATGTAAGTGACATGTTGGGACGACGTTATGTTTGGATGACAGCTTTGTTCATACTTTCAGTCTACTTTGATGTTAGTAGACTGTATTTGGCACTTACTAATATAAATCCTGTGATATTACACATATCCTTGAATAAAAGAAAATTCTGCTTGAGGTCAGAGGTCAGAGTCGCATTCATAACAACACCTGTGCTGCTGAGCTGGAAGGGGTTTGATGCCTTTTGTATATGTAAATTTACTTAAGTGTAAGAATGTGGAAGCACAGTGGAGCATCTGCAGAAACCCAGAGAAATAGCTGCTGGCAAATGTTTTCCATGATTTTTTCGGATGAGCATTATTTGCTCTTACCTTGACCCTCGTGGAGAGGGCACTCACAATCTGTCTGATAACTACCATCTGTCATGAAGTGCATCTGTGGACTCAAATAAACCCCAGGAATCTTAGGAAGCACTTGCACCAAACTGCACAGCACCTCTATACTCTGGACGAATCTCTGCACACGTCACGCTGAGGCCTGCAGATTAATGTAATCAGCGGGACAATGGACTCATTTAAAATCAGAGGTACAAGCTAGTTTACAGGGTTGTCTGGATCCTCCGGCATATGTCACGAGTTTCCCAGAGACCTGGGAATGCTTCTCACACAGGAGCATAACAGGCTGTGAGGGGCTCTGCTGAAGGCTTTGCTGTGGATACACAGTCATGAATATTTCATGGTTCATTCCTCTACTTTTACTGGTCTCTGTCGGTGAAGCCCACCGGTTACCTTTCCCTTGCCACATGCAAAGTGCAGATACACAAGAGGGAGGTGTTTGATAGTTTGTTTGTTTAGAGACATCATAAGGACAATGCAGCCTGCCTCAGCATGACTGTAATACATGAAAAGCCACAGTGGCGGTGCAGAGAGGGTGATTCCAGCAAGCTGACACGCTGTTTATCAGCAATAAAAAGGCAAATATGAAGGTAAGGACCGGTGAGTCACATGACGCAGAAACAGATGCTGTACAGACAAAGGATTCATGTACGTCTGAGTGTCTGCCTCCAGCTTTCTCAGCATGTGTTTGGGAAGGTGGAAGGAGAGAAACACTACATGCTGAGCTCAGTGGGGTGCTAGCTGAGCTTCCAAGACAGTTCTTAGGTGTTTGCATGCTTCAAAACCCTCAACTTATTTAGGAAAAAATGACACAGTTTTTCAAAGGTTCAGATCACACTTCCAGTTACAGGTGGTGTTTTTAAGTCTTTGAGGTGTGGAGGCTTTGCACGTGTGCAATAGCTTGAAATCTAATTAGTGAACATTGGCTTCTTATGCTATCCACCTTAAAGAGCCCCATCTGTGCATGAGAAACTAGTCCTTAGACATATAAGTGTAACATATGTTGCATCTATGTCATATGGGTACGCATGTTCATGTTTATTTGAAGCTATGATTGGCTAAACACCATTTCTGAGGTGTTTTGCAGGCCTTGGTCACCCCCGAGTAGCATTATCAAGCAGCATTTTTGGTTTGAGTGTATGATTCAGTTAAGATCAAGCACTTTGCAGTTCAGTTGAGATAATGTAGATTGTTTTATAGGGAATTAATACAGTATATACTTGACTCCACACATTTGATGTTAGGCGTTTGAGATATAAGGAGGAGGCAGGAGGTTGTTCAGGGAGCTGCTGCAACAAACAGCGTTAGCATTAGCATAGCAATAGTGATAAGTTTCAGGTTATGATGGCAATACTGTACACTTGCATGATTGGATTTTACTAGTCAGCAGATAAGCACACAGCTGGTGAATGAGCCAGTTATTGTGAGGCATAAATTAAGTCACACAATGAAGTACAACATCTGTGCTCTGCCTGAATTAATGCTATGCTACATTTTTGCATGTGGGACCCATGTACTTGATATTGACTGGGATGCATTATTGCATATGCTTCTGGACATCGTCTCTGCATGTGCCCAAATGGTTTTCTACTTTGATGTTTTGCTCTTTCTTTACTTGCTACTTTACTGAATATTGAACATCAACAGCTCAGATGTAGATGTCAAAACCTGGAGCCTACATTGACCACAATGCAACCTACATCTAACAATCTCTTTATTTTGTACTAAAGTTATTTACAATGTAGAATGTAGTGCAAAGTCAAGAGGTTGTGTTATGCAGCACAACAAACTAGTGAAGCTCTGTAAACAAAACCACGTTCCTGCACACGCTCAGTGGACAAGGAACTACTCTCCTGAGACTGAAAACATGATTGTTGTTATTAGTCGTCGGAGTCGTAGAAAAATATAGAAAATTGCCCACCTTACCCTTTAATGTAAGCACTCTCATTTACTGGCACTCTAGTTTATGCTTACTGGTTCTTATTTTTATCTCCTTCAAGTTGATTGCACTGAGAGCTCTGATTTGACACACCTGTTCTAGATACTATAAATGTCAAGTCAAGTGATTGTTGGATTTTATCCTGAAGAAGTTTAAAGTTCTCATGAAATGCAGATCATGAGAACTTAAATAAAGGATTGCATTGGAGTTATGTGTGTGTGGTTTCAGCTATCACCAAGAAGTTTGGCTGACCTGGGAGTTGCTTAAAGAAAAAACATAAACCCTAAATTTTAACCTTTAAGCTGATGTAATGTTTACCATGTGAAAAAGCAGAGAGGAGTAGCATATGGTAGTCATATTTACCATGTGAGACTTGTGATGAAAGGCATTTTTGCACATTTTACCAGCTGCATGGTGACATGACAGTTCTTTTCATGCAGGAGACTTCTATTTACCATCTTTCCCTTCCATCCTGAATGCAGCACAAAGCAGCCGATAAGCATCTTCTCTTCGTCCGGCCATATATCCTTTCGCATGTCCCCCTCATTAATAATTTCCCTGTGATGATGCAGAAGGCCTTAATCATGAGAGAGAGAGAGAGAGAGAGAGAGAGGGTGCGAGCAACAGATTGTGGTTGATGGGTGGCATGTCTGCTGAGACGTAGGTGGAGGAGACAGCAATGGCACAGACAGCACGTCAGCAGATGGCTGGTGATATAGAGCTCCAGATAGGTTAATTGGCCTGATAAGCAAAAAATGTGTTGGATTTGGCACCCTGTCTGCCACCGGTTGATATTTCTTTCATATGGTCACCACTTATCTTTCAGCATTGAGGAACCTGCAGATGAGCTTTCCTCTATATACTCAATTGAGAGCCAAACTGTCAGAGCTGCAGCTCCCTCCTGTCTAGTAACAGGTGAGTCATTTTTACTAGCAGGCACCATTCAAAAGAGGGAGGAGATTTAGCCTAAGACATGAATCAATTATGTTAGTGGAGGATGATTTTGTTCCTGTGTGCATTGCATCATACTGCTGTCCAACCCTGTAACATCTTTATATAACAGTAACTTGCTGCCAAATATATTTAGGAGGATATGGAATTGCTGGATTACATTCGTTGGCATAATTTTTCCCTGTCCAGGAAGAGTGACATCTTTATACTGCATATTAGACACAAGGATGAGGTCGGGGTGGGTGACTGCTAAACATTCATTCATTTATTTTGGCCACTTGGTGGCAGCAAAACAAACTAAAACACAACTCAAACATATTATAATGTTAACACATCCAGCAGACACAGAGAAATATGATCATTTATTTGGAGTCATGTTTCTGGATGTTAGTCCGATATTCACTCTCCTTTTTGCTCTGTTTTTGGTCTCCACCAATTCCTGAGGGAAATATCTGGTGCTTTAGTTGCTAAATACTCCACTATGTTCACATGCTAGTCTCTAAGTTTCTCCTTCTGTCATTGATGTTGGGAACTGGCAGAATTGGGTGATAATTTTCTGTAGTTTTGTCACCACAACCAACCCCTTATATAGTCATTTAATCCATTGTTGACATAAAAAAATATGGATTACTGCAGCTTTATTCACGTTGTGCTTTCAGTCACTCTTGAATTTTGCAATATTCAATATTCAACTAAGGCCACAATCTGGACTTGACTAAATGCTTTGAGTTTAGTTAATCATGTGAGAACATTAATAACACTTCATTTGGCAGGATTGGATGTTTTTTTTGGAAAACAAATCAAATATATCGACAGTGAATGTTTTGCAGATATGTTCACTATGAACTTTTAGTCTTGGAACATTCAATAAATGTTTTCTTATTAGGTTGATGAAAAATATAATCTGGCCGGCAAAACATTCTAACTCTGAATGATACCCTTAGATAAGAAAAAAACTCTTCATTAAAACGTATGCATAGCCAAGCAGCTGTGACATGAGCGTCCTGTATACTTTACTGTAATAGCTAGTTTTGAATCATATATCTTCCACAGGCAGATCAGGGCTGAATCATCCCTGACTGACATTGAATTATCTCTCTTTAGAAATTCCAAGATCATGACAGAAAAAGACGCATTATCACCATCCGCTGATTAGTTTTTCTTTCCACCAGCGTTTTTGTTCAGTGTCTGCTGCTGATGTTCTGTTCAGGAGCCTCACGTGTAGCGTGAATTTCTGAGGATGCAACACGACTTATGTGCCAAAAGAATGGAGGATATGTGGGGCAGCCATCATGCCCACACAGAGGAAGCAGTAGAAAAGTTACAAAATAGAGAAACAGAACTAAGCAAGAAGCAAATAATGCACATAAAATACAATTCTAAGTAATTATAAAGTATAATAAGTTAAAGAGCTCCAGGCAGGTATACAGTATGATAGTCATTCTTAGCAGACAGTAGGGCTGGGCAGTAACATAGTGGCAGCATCTTTGAAGTTTGCAGAGTATCATGTTCTCAGCTGTTGTTTCTGTGGTTTAAACTTTCCTCTGTGCCCCTGCTGGCATCACATCAAATCCTGCCAGAGCCTCTGCTGCTGCCCTTTCTGCCTTCCTGCTGCTGCAGGAAAAACAGCAGACTTTCTCTGCTTCTTTAAACAAATTTGTCAAAGGTGAGCAAGCAATAACACAAGCATTGACCCTCTTTGTGCTGAATAGTGAGCAGCTTTATATAATACTGTGGCCAGCAAGCAGAAGGTATTTCATTAAGATGTGCTTATTTCCTAATACCTGCTGGCAACGTGGCATCACCAGCTTCCAATTTGCATTTAAATGTATTCTATTTTGTTGGTGTATTGTGAGGAGGATTTATTATGAGCAGTTCAGCATACATACTTAAACACAGTCTGACTCTATTATGGTATTGCTCTCATCAAAGATTGTTCCCTTTTATTAAGACCTCAACCACTAGAGCCCAAACAGACCTGAATAACAGATTAGGCAACTTGGTTTGACAGTACTATAAGGCACTTCAAACATTTACTTCAGTCTGATGTAAACAAAACGCTGCTTGTTCAAAGGGTATCAGGAAGGCAGAAACCTCTTCATGGAGCTGAATAATGCAAGATGCTGAGAATGATCACAGCCTGCATGAAACTCAAAACATATTCCACTGTGTACTGCTAGATGTGTGCCCTTACATCGACATGCCCTATTTTTGTGTTTTTATGAGCTTTAATACTTCTTGTAAAAGAAAAACAACACAGTGTAGTTGTTGAACCCTGTGTTTTTGTAGTATCAAAAACGTTGCAAGAATAGTACATGCCTCATGAGTAGCTCTGTGAGCCCGTCTTTCTTAAGTTTCAGAGATAACAGACATGTGATTGAAGTCTGCAACATACATGAAGGTGGGAAACCTTGAGTAGACCTGAGCTACTGTATGTAAAAAGTTAACATTGCACAGGTTGAAGTCATGCACAGGTTAGCCTGCTAACAAACCAGGAAAACAATGTGTGTTTACATACAACTTAAAATGCAAACAAACAAAAAAAAAAAAACACTTAAAATGACCTCTGTTTACATTTGTCTTAGCTCCTTTTCACACATATGAACTCAAAATGGCTCACACAGGCATGTTTGCGCTGTAATTTACATGTAGTACATACTATACTATACTATACTATACTATGCTATGCTATGCTATACTGTACAATACTATACTATGCTATGCTATACTATGCTTTGCTATGCTATACTATGCTATACTATACTATACTATACTATACTATGCTTTACTATGCTATGCTATACTATGCTATGCTATGTTATGCTATACTGTACAATACTATACTATGCTATGCTATGCTATACTATGCTATACTATACTATGCTATGCTATACTATGCTATGCTATGCTATGCTATGCTATACTATACTATATTATACTATGCTATGCTATACTATGCTATGCTATGCTATGCTATACTATGCTATGCTATGCTATACTACGCTATACTATACTATGCTATGCTATACTGTGCTATGCTATGCTATACTATACTATGCTATGCTATACTATGCTATGCTGTGCTATACTATACTATGCTATACTATACTATATTATACTATGCTATGCTATACTATGCTATACTATACTATGCTATACTATGCTATACTATACTATGCTATGCTATACTGTACTATGCTATGCTATGCCATGCTATGCTATGCTATACTATATTATACTATACTATACTATGCTATACTATACTATACTATGCTATGCTGTACTATGCTATGCTATGCTATGCTATGCTATACTATACTATGCTATGCTATGCTATACTATGCTATGCTATGCTATACTATACTATGTTATACTATACTATGCTGGCCCATGACAAAGTAGTTCATTTCCCAAGAGATATGTTTCCATGTATTGTTTTTCTTTCTCACTCAGGTGGAGGTAGTTTATCATTGCTGATCTTCATGTTCAGGTTTTCATCAATTTGTTTCAGTGTTCTTTTATGTAGTTGAGTGCAATATAAAACCGGGTGCTTCCATTTCCTGTGAGAATCAACGAGTGAGATATGAGTTTAACAACCATGTCCTAAGATCTTCTGTTTTACAAGGTTTAACAACAGAGACATGACTAAATAATGGTCTGAACAGGAAAAAAAGTTTCAGCTTAGTTGTGATGAACTGAAATATCGCTTGGTTTTGTCAGTCATCAGTTATCAGTCATTGTGTGTTGGGACGACTACACTCAGTGACCTTTTAATGTCAATCGTAATTGGAGGAGAGGAGGGTTTGATTCATTGAAAAATACTTGAACTTTTGATCGGAGAGGCTCCCCTACAAAAAGTTGCCCAAACCTGCAAAAAAACAAACAAACAAACAAAAAAAACCCAGTCTGGCAACACTTGTCACCTAAGCGTAACCAAACCTTAACTATAGATCAGAAATACTCATATTAATCCTCTTTGTGTCATTCATAATGGTTTTGGAAGCACTAACAATCAACATTGTCCTTCTGATACTGGTGTCAGATCATAAAACCCTCATGAGAGTCATTTTAGAAGGTAATAACAAATGTCTTAGTTTGTAATGTAGGTTTTTTGTGTGTTTTTTTTTTCTTCCCAAAAACAAATAATATTTTAAAATATTTGTATGAAACAAATGTTCGTAAAAAAAAACACTATTTGTGCTTTTATATTCAGGCACCCTGGTGCTAAGCAGTCATGACAGAACAGTGATGGAGGTATTCCTGCTGAAATATGTTGGTGAGAAAGTGAAATAAACTGTCTTATAGCAGAAAGGCTGATTATCATCCATAAGAAGTAACTTTTCTTGTGGAAGTCAGACGCAGCTTTTACCAGCACCTTGATGCATTGAACTTTCTTTAAGCTCTCAATCAGCTAAACAGGTATTTGAGAGATGTAGGAAAGCTGGCAGAGAACTGCTGTCATACCTTTGTTTTATTTTGAGTATCATCAGTGAGTGTTCAGAGCGCTGTCAGTGAAACATCTCTGCTCTGAATAAGATGAAGGAGCCCAAACTCCCCGTGACAACTGCGAGTTGTTGTGTTGTTGCATGTAGTGAAGCCAGAGCTCAAAGCATGCAGATCCTGACAGCACTGATGAACTGCTACATGTTTTATCCTGAAGGGCAATCTGATGCTCTTCTGAAGAGGCTTTTGAGTGCCTTAGATGTTAGAAATTAAGGAGGAAGACAGGGGAACAAACTTTCATCTCAGTTTATGTCTGCCAGCACTGTGAAACGGACTCCCTTGTTGCTGCTCTGCAACTTTACTATTCCTGAATGTGATGGAAAAATAACAAAGGCTTGTAGACTAGAGATCCTTTAATTAACTGATATCGGCAGATAATTCTCTTCAACTTTATATCTGCTCTTTTATTTCAAAAGATGGAGCTTACTATGTCTGATTCTAAACTAAATGAATTTTATATTTAAGTAAAAGAAAGATCTATTACAACAAGCTATAAACACAACACTGACATAATGTATTATCACCTTAAAGTTTTTATACAGTTTCTTATTTACACATCCAGCAGTTACAGAGCAACATTATCATTCATTTGTAGCTGTGTTTCTGCCCACCTAACAAATGAAAGTCAGCAAATATTTAGCAAATGCTTCACTTCAGTCACTGGCTAGTTGCTAACTTTGTCTATTCAATTACCTGTTTGAACTAAAACAGTAAGGTTGTGCACTGTAAGAGCAAAAAACAATGAGTTGAAAGACACTAACATGTTCCATAGATCTGAGGGGAAGTGCTGCATTGGGGGATATTTTTCTGTGGGATTGTCACTATGAGCAACATACTTATAAGTGCAGCTTTAAAAATAAAAGATATTTATCATATTTCTTCTCAGGAAGTGTTGAATAGGTTAAGAGTGACCTGTTTAGAGTCTGCACTGCTCCTTCTGTAGTGTACAACACATTATCTGAAGCAATATGTGTAATATGTATTATTTTGCATTATGAAAGAATAATTTCTTATAATTTCACCCTTATTTATATGGGTGGAGACGACTTGTTGTTTAAGTTCAACAAATCATAAAGGTGTTTGCAGAATAACAACTGTGAGAGTATAAGAATAAAAATAAAATCACATGCAAGGGGGCAGATATATGTAGGTTAGGAATCCTGTGTCTGATTGGCCGTTCATTGCTCTGTGATCCTTGTATTTATATTCTAAGGCTGAAGCCAGCTGCTTGCACAAGAACTAAGGGAATACAATCAGATATCAACTGTAGGGGAAGCAGATGCAAAGTGTATTTGCTCATCTATGTTTTTCTTAAAGAGATTCGTGAAAATGTCAAGGAAATTATGATGCCAGCGGCGCCTGGTGAACGGACACCGCTTATTCCTGCAATTAGCCGTCCCTTAGATGGAACGTCTCTGGTGGAAGGAAGACATACTGGATTTCCTTTGAGAAGTTTAGACAAAAAAAAATCTGCTCACACTGAGAGACACACTCATCATTTTCACTGGTTTGTAAGTGCTCTCTCTCTCCAATAAAGTCAAAAATAATTCATCTGTCAGCTCGCCAGTGCAATCACAACAACAAAAACAGTTTTCTCTGTTATCTCCAGCTTGATGTCGATGTGTGGGAAATTCAGATTTTAATGATTTGACAGTGAATATAATCAAAAGCATCTCAAGTGATGGCAGGTGTCTACAAAATGTTCTCTTACAGCATGTAGACGCAGCTAACGTCTGTCTCCACTACACATGCACTGAGCAGCCTGCTATCTCTTTTGGTTGTCATGCGGTTTTGAGGTAATTGGTTTTAATTTTCTGAACCATTATGATTTTTTCTGAATGTTTTAACTCATTTATTACAAAACAGTTATATTTCACAACAAGATTTTGTGATGTATCACTGGCAGCCACTGACTTCAGTTCAGTTCTGTGAGGTATGAAAACAGCTCAAAAATTTGGTAAAATTGTTCATTCACCTTCTTGATGGGGGTTCGATGAGAAGGCCAATACCACTCTCACAAGCTATGAGGTTAAAGCCAAGAGACTGTTGGCTTAGCTTGGGACAAAACTGGAATAAGAAGGAAACAGCTAACCAACAGCACCACTATAGCTCACTAATTAACATGCATGATTAACATCCGTACAAAAACTTAACAAGTTGCGGATTAATGGGGAGTTACTTGCTGGATCCTTTCATGGCTGGATTATTTCCTGAAGTTTCTGCTGGTTGCCTGCCCACTCTATGATGATGACATAATGTAATTATATATTATTTATAAGATTTTTTAAAATATTTGGACAGGCAGGCTAGCTGTTTCTGCCTGCTTCAAGTCTTTATGCTATGCTAAGGGAAGCTAACCGTCTCCAGGCTCCAGCTTAATATTTAACTCATTTGACAGATATGAGAGCGGTATCAATCACTGATTTGAAAAAGCACTTTATTACCACACAATTATAATTTATGAAATTCATGTTTGATGCTCAATGTGATGGATCCCACAACTCAATCAGCCTTCAAGAGTCTGCTGACTGATGACACCAAAATGAGTGTAAACCAACGGCTAGAAAAATACATCCAAAAAATAAACTGTGCAGCATGCACTGGTCTACAGCCTGACTTTAATACCTACATGTAGTGAAAAGATCCAGTCCGTCTGCGGTGCTGCTCAGCCTGGTGTCGTCTAACTGTCGCCTGATGGAGGGAATGATATTCTTGGGCACAAGCCTTGGTCACAGATCAATACCAGCACCCAGTGAATCTTCTCCGATGAATCAGCAGCAGCAGCAGCAGCAGCAGCTCTATGGGATGTATTACTTTGCTCAGAACGGGCATCTGTGGCACTGATGAACGGGATGGACACACAACCACTGCTCTTTTCGGTCATCTGACATTGGAAGTAAAGGCCAGCCTGGGGTGCAGGCGACAACCTCCCTCTCTACAGCATGGGGCCATATTTAAACTTGTCCTGATCCCTCCCTGTTTGATGTTCCACATTGGCGCAAATTACATGGGTGGGTATTGATAGGTGATTTGTCAAGCTGCCATGTGGGGATTGGTTTTGTATTCCAGTGGGAGCACTATGTAACTGCCCTGGATCTGAACACTCACAATGCCACAAAGGGTTGGAGTGTGCCTGTCAAAGTGTCAGCCCAGTTTTTTTGAGCTGCTGTGCGAGTGTTACCAAAGTCTAGAAATTCACTGTGGAATGAAAAAAGTATGGCAGAGAAAGGTTTGCAGCTGAACCCGGGAAACAGAGGTACTCTTTGGAGATGATGCTCGAACTTTCTCTGCATAGTTTTCAAAGTAAGAACAACAAGAGATCCCAACCCAAAGTCTGGAACAGTTCAGAACAGAAATGGGTAAAATCATAATTTGCATATTGTTGGTTTCAGGCGGGTTTGGTTTTCAAAAGGAGAACGACACCCTCAGCACAGGGATTTATAGAAGAGCAGTGTGTCGTTCCTGATGGGCCATACCGTAACAAACTGTTCCACACCGCTAGCTAATTAGCTATAGAGAGGAGGCTAGTTAGCCTGTTTATTGCTTTGTAAGCTCTCACTGCCTTTGTTGATTGTAAGTCAATGTCAGAATAAAGTGATGGTTTTAGCAGTAACAGATAATTACCCTGCAGTCTTTAGGCTATTTACATTCCAGCTAAGCTACACTTAGTTGTTGCTACGATATTTATTTATTTTATACTAACAATGAATCAAATAACAATGTGTAATGTAAAAGAGGTCACTCATAGTCACAAACCCACAGTGGATTATCAACACATCTGCAGTTCCTCCTCAGCTCCACAGGGCCCTTTAGCCTGGAGGTCCACAGCCACCACATTCTGCTCTCCCCGCCCCCGTTTCCAACTTCAGCAAGCAGCTGTTTTGAGTGAAAACGCCGTCTTACCAGGAATGAGATGGGGCGTTGATGTCAATGTCACCGTTTTTGGTGTGTTCAGTGGTATTGGATGTGTTAGGTTAGCACATGGGCTGGAGCAAGCGGCAACTACCACAGCTTGAGGCTGAAGCCAGTGTGGAGTACCTTAAAGTGCTGCTGATGGCCGCTAGATGCCGGCTCCAAAAAGTCCCTGACTTCCTACCTAAACGACCTGAATGTTGCACTCTAAAAAAAGTAAAACTGACAATGAAAACAGGCAATTTAACAGCGAGTGGATTGAGAAGTATGTGTGTGGGCCTTTTGGTCCAATAGCATGTGTGTCCATTCTGTAGTAAGAGCACCTTCATGAAAAGGGAATATAATGGAGCAATTGAAGAGAGCACACTCAAACTTTGACATTTCCAGTGGGCTGTGACGCTCGCTGTGTTTTATTTGGCGCATTCTCATTATTTAAATTGTTAGTGGATTAACTGTTTGGTTAAATGTAAAGATAATTCAAGTATGTTGTGGTTGCTGCAATATGCATGCTAAACAGATTATATGGCCCTTTTTTCAATTTTAATGCCATAATGTTGCTCCCATTCTATGATAATTATAAACACTAACCCATGCTGCCTCTGCAGTACACACAGAAGAGCATTTTAATTGGCAAAGAGGAATCAGAAAATCCTCCCAGGTCTGCCTGGAATTACATATAACTATATTTCCTGGCAGGAAGCATGCACTTGTCTCACCTGAAGCATGGAACATCTTAAAGATTTCCTCTACGAGCAACATTTACCCTGATCAGACACATCTGGTTTCAATTGAAACATCCACTTGTCTCTTGCATGTCATATATGCAATGAGACATAAAATGGCTCTGAGATAGAAATCCTTTTCAAAATCTATATCCATCACTGTCTGGCTTGCCCTCTTTTATCACAGGCTGCTCAGGGCAATGGTAAAACTACACTTGAATTTCACAGACTCAGATTCCCATTGATCTGTCAGAGCCCACAAGCTTGATACACTGCAGATATTTGGATGTTGTGAGCACAGCAGCTTCCATGATGATGATGACAGCATTATTATTACTATCATTATTATTATTATTATTATTATTATTAACAACAACAACAATAATAATAATAATAATAATAATGTTATTGTAATTGTACTGGAGTGACTTAAGCAGTAAAAGCAGTAAGTTTTAGTATTAACCCTCTTGTTGTGTTCTGGTCTACTTTGACTGATTTAGTTTTCTCTCTGAAAAATGTAGTTCAATTAATCTGATTGTCATCAGGTTCCATGACTTTGTCCAGACAGGGTATCTGAACACACAAGATAAATTTTGATAATTTTCATTATATTTTATTTAACTTTAGTACATGTGGTGTTCCTGGTCAAAAATGACATGGTCATTAGAAATGAATGGGTGAGACTACAATGTAGTGTTTGTATAAAATTGAGCCCATTCATCACACACTTCCTCTCCCAGACCACCACATGCATGTATGTTTGAGCATGCACACACACACACACACCACACACCTCACTACCCTCCTTGGCTTCCATGGCAACACGGGAACCTTTCCCCAATAGACTCTCCCCCCCCACATTCGCATGAGAACACACAAAATGTAACCACAACTGAACATTTTAATGTTTTTGTTATTGTAAGTAATACTGTTATTGTTACTGTTAATAACTGTTGATGTGCTCAGACATTAATTTTGTAATATGGTAAAGTTTTCATGTGCAGTTTTTTTGGTTCTATGTTCTTTCTTTACTAATAAAATCAGTTTTGACCAGGAACACAACAGATGTTATTTTGTGCCATGATTTAAAAATTTGAAATGGTTTTCAAAACAATTGTCCTTGCTAAACTGTGACACAAAGTAGTCTGTGATAAATAGCACAATATCTTTCATCTGAGTATTTGTTATAGTCAAAATAATCCATATATTACATACTGTCTTTTTTTTTTTTTTACTCAAAAACGAGTTCAGGTCAATGAGGCCTACAGGCCATAAATAGCAAATAGAAGTTCAAAACATGTAATGTTCATAAGAACACAACATTAGGTGATAATATATGTATTATTATGGATTGCGGTCATTTTGGACTGGGAGCACAGAATTAATTAACATGAAACAAACACAACAGGAGGGTTAAAAATTAGCTAAAAATTAGCTTCTTCCATCTTTCCAAGCATATTTCATTTCCCTCCTTGCTGGAAAAATAAATTAAGAAAGAATTAAGCCTCACAAGTCTACAGTGTAAAACCTCTGCAGAGTGTAAACTGAGGAAGAAAAATTATGGAATTTTACACAAGGTTGCACACAGATGCTCTTTTTTATTTTAACTCAAAGAAATAAGTCACAGATGTAGACTAATGATAAAAAACCACTTGTATATAAATGATTTTACATGGGCCTGTCAAAAGGAATTAACGTAAAAAGTAGCACAGTGACATGCAGTATACTGTATATGCTGACTGATTTGGCAGTTTGGAATACTAAAATTATCCTTATATTACATTATGGAGCCTGTTAAGGACCACGGTTGTGTTTGGTGTGATTATACTGGTGTTGTGGTCCATCTACTGCTCCATATTATCCACAGCAGGATGTTTTAGGTCCGATTTTCAAAGTGTATTCATTTTTCACTCATTTTAATACAGAGTGACAATCAACCTGCAGAAACTGGAAAACAGCTTTATCTCCTCACAGTGAACATCATGTTGTATTTTTTTGTGAGTTGAAGTTAAAAAGAGAGTAGATTGATTAGAGAGGTCACAGCCTGCATAATGCGTTTATGCAGCCCTATTGCCAGACAGAATATTGATTTTGGACAATTCTGCAAAATGCCAGTGCCAAATCTTTTTTTCAAACGAGTTTTTCACAATATTTGCACATGGCAACTATAGTTTGGATAAGATTAGAGAAAGATTGTGGTTAAGATAATTAACTATGGTCAAGGCAACTAAAACATGTGAGTTAAAGATTAGAGAAAATTTGAGGTTATGATTAAAAGAAAGAAAAGCAACCATTTAAGATCCCCTCCAGTCATGTTTTATCTGCTTGGAATAGTAATGTGTCAAAATCACAAAAAGTTCAATTACCAGGTTAAAAATTCTTAAAATTATATCCAGCACTTCTTCCTCATTAAAAAAATCCCCAATAAATGAATATGTTAATATCAAAAGTTTAACAGCTAGACACAAGATGTCTCCTGTGTCACTGTGTTCTCAGTATATGAGAGGCATCAAGTTTAAACATCACACTTGTGTAAGTTGTACGGATGTGCAGAGGGCCAAGTATTTGTATTTGTATCTCTATTTGTCAAGACAGCAAAATTATTTGTATTTGTATTGGAATGAAAATGGAAAGAGGCTTAAAAATCCTGTTTTTGTTTTTATGACACTTTTAATTTTAGAAAATTAAAGTCTTACAATAAGTCTTCATGAATAAACTACCTTATGAAGGAGGTCCCCACACCGGGTCTCATACTGGAGTCTCCCAGATCATAGACGACTGCACTGACTACTGAGATAAAACTTTACTCATCACCTCACTGCAGACAGACCTCTACCTGTTTATACACCCATAACACACAGACAGCACAGCGTGTAACGTGTAGAAGAACTTCAAAGGTGATTATTGCTTTTCATTTATTGCCTATTTTTTACAATCTAACATTGTGGAAAGGGGAACAACAGGTTATGGAGAGTCCCTTGGGAGCAGTTTGCATGTGTCAGTAGTTCAGCTTTATCTCTGGGGAACACCCCCAACTCCAGGACTGATGTCCAAATAAGGAAATGTGCGTCATGTAGCAGGTGGATGTGACTCCCCTCGTTGAGACCTGCTGATAGACGTCACAGGGGAGCAGAGGAGAGACACTGAGATAGTGATGTAACTGACCTGTGCGCTGGTATCTGACTTAAAACAAATCAATTTTAAAGTATTTGTGTGAAATAAATATTCGTAAAGAAACCCACTATTTGTGCTTTGCCGAATAACATATTTGTATTTGGGCACACCTCTAGTAAGTTGCATACTAGACCATGATTGCCTTCCAAACTTGTTGTGATGTCATCACACTCGTCAATCATGCTGGTAGATGCACGATTTAAACTCAAAACAATTAGGCTCAAAAATCTAAGTGAAGTAACAATAATCAAAACACTTTTTTGAGCGGAAGGGGACTTTAATTTTTTCTCTGCAATGGGATGTGACATAAACTGTCCAATATTGATGTAATTGCTTGGGATATTGGGTTGGCCCATTATTTTCCCTATACATGATTCCCCTGGGACACCTCATTAGTACCATGGTACCTCCCTGTTAGACCCACTGACTCTGGCATGCTGAGTCCACTAAACAACCGCTGATGTGATGTCAAAAACTGAATGCCAAAAAATGTTCTTCAACTCAACCCCAGTAAACACAGAGTCTTGTCTTTGGTTCACAGCACATCGTAGGACAAATTCTGCCATCTGCTGGTTCCCTAATGGAGCATAAAAAGCCTGTTGCAAGAAATCTTTTGAGCAGCAAATCAATCAAGTTTTTATCATAGAAATATTTCATAAATATGATTTATTTGTGACCAGTGGCCATTTTACCACATTCCAAGTTCCTAGGCCACTTCTGTAAAGAATCTTAGTTTTCACTCATGTTCCACTGAATTAAATTCACTTTTCTTGTGAAACCAATGTACTCACAAGTCCACACGAGGCAGGGAAAATGTTGAATGAAAATGTATTCAAAGTCTAGCAGAGCGGCAACAAAAAGCAGCCTGGGATATCTGCTGTCAAGCGGCACCAATTTGATACACTAAATTCAAACTGACACAACTCAAATCATTAATAATAATGAAAAAAACGTATATGTAAAACAATGAAATTAAATTTCCAAGATTTTCCTCTTCATGTTTATAGAAAGCAAATATTCAAAGTTGAATTAATATAATGATATTCAATCAATAAGACCACATAAGAGTGCAAAACATATCTAAGCTTCACTACCTTGACATAGGCAATACATATGTGGTGTATTATACAACTTGCCATTCATTCTATTTCTTGTAATGCAACAGTAAATAACTTGAATGAGTGCTGGTTCCTGCTCCCTCCTCCTCCTCCATTCTTTCCCTTCCTTGCTCAGAGCCATGTTCACCTGTTTGTTTAATATTTAACAAATCAAATATTATATGCCTTATAGGCTATAATGTAATAAAGAATTGATGAGTAGTCTAGAAGAATATCATCAAGTTTACATGTTTATTTTACCCGTTTACAGTCGATGTAGATCATCATTTTTTAAAACACTAGAGAAGTTTAGTGTGAGCTTCTCTAAACATTTGTGCTGAGTCTGACTAGTTAAACCCTGCAGTGGGACTCTAATATTGAAACCTCAAGGTTAACAAAAACCATTTTGTTCTCTAGTTAGTTCATTTAGCTAGTTCACAGCATATAGTATGTTAGCATGACAAAGCACCTGCTCCCTGCTCACTGCCTCTTCACCACCGTCCTCATCATCACCTGCAGACGGCTTAAATAAATCTGTTATCTTCGCACACTTTGCACATTAAAACAAGAATGGAATAATAGCAAGTATCTACATAACCATAGCAAAGTCCACCCATAATCCTCTCCAAAATATACTGTACTTGAACTGTACATAAACTGTACATAATTTGTTGCATGAACCTAAATAATGTTAGAACATAAAGTATATATGTGATTACAACAGACACAAATATCAAAAATATGTGTGTAAATGGCTCTTACACTGACTTTTATAGACACAGAGACCATTTCACATGCTTTGATAATTTCCCACGCCTTAATTACTGCAAGAGACTTTTTACTTAACCATAAATCTATTGGTTCAGACAGTATGGAACTCAGCTTTTAACCTAAACCAAGAGCTGTGACCACATCATACCTGATTTAGCCTCCTTATAATAACTCCCAGTATGCTTTAGATTGATGTTAAGATCCTATAACGCTCAAGTCGGCTGATCTTTTAAATCAATTCTTAAAATATACATTTCCTGATCTCAATTACTCCATTTTTTAAACTTTCATTTTATTTCTTTTATGTTACGTAACTGGAATTGGTTTGATCTGTTTTATCTTATGATATCTCTCTTAGTTGAATTTAATTTGCTTATGTGAAGCACTTTGTAACTTTCTTTATATATAAAAATAAATGATGTGCAGGTGGGAAACTCAATGCAGATAAGAAGAAAAGTTCACATTATAATTTTCTAAATGACATTTTTTGGTCACTTGGAGGGAGTGCAAACAAGCTGTAAACAAACTGACATACAATATTATCACATTTTTAAGTTGATATGTGAAACTTGGGACAAATAGTAACATAAACATTTATTTGGAGTCATGTTTTGGTCTTCTGAGCACAGCTGAGGAGAATATCTACCACTAATTGCACCACTATGTTCACCAGCTAGTCATTAACTGTGTCCATCTTCAGGTAGCACACACTGGATTTATCAGACTCCTTTCACATTACACACAGTCATTTGATCCATTGTTAATATAAAAATATTGATTCCAGCAGCTTTAATTTTGCAGCTGAATCTTAAATCTTGAATATCTGAGTGAAAGCACCACACTGACAACTAATACTACTTACAGGCGTGGTACCCTTGCATTTCATTAAAATAATGCACCATTCACCCTGAACAGTGTTGAAATTAAAAGATATTCTATTATCAGTGCACGTCTATGTTTGGTTTGCAGTGGAACAAATAACTGAATTCATGCTTTATACTACAAAGACATTCTAAAATAGCCTGGACAAAATTATTGGTGCCCTTTAGAAGTTGTGAGGAATAATTGATTTGTAGTGATACTTTAAGCAGACTATTGTGTTTTAATTAGTATTACAGGTGTTTTCAATCTTGTAATCACTCATGCAGCCAGTTTAAAAGGAGAAAAGGACTGTCACTGCCACTGTGTGCATCATGTAAAACAGAAAGAAAACTAGAGAAGGTCCAGAGACATTAGAAAAAAGGTAATAGTCAAGCAAGTGTAAAGGTTACAAGACCATCTCCAAAGAGCTTGATGTTCCTGTGACCACTGTTGCCAAGATTATTAAGATGTTTAAGGTCCAGGGAACTGTAGCTAACATCTCTGGACGTGGTCTCAAGAGGAAAACTGGCGTGAAACTGAACAGAAGGATTGCTTGAATGGTCGAGAAAGAACCAAGGAAAACTTCAATACAGATCCAAGCTGATCTTCAAGTTGAAGGTACAATAGTTTCAAGTCGCACCATCCGTAATGAAAATGGCTCCATGGTAGAGGATCCAGGCAGACCCTACATCTAAGAGGGAGAAACAAAAAAGCCGGACTGGACTTTGCCAAAATGCATGTTGACAAGCCACAGTCCTTCTGAGAGAATGTGCTTTGGACAGATGAAACAAAAGTAAATTGCACCAACCCGATGTTTGCAGAAGAAGAAATGAAACCTTCAAAGGAAAGAACACCATGCCTACTGTGAAACATGGAGGAAGCTCAGTGATGTTTTGGGGTTGCTTTGCTGCCGCCCACTTGAATCTGTGCAGGGCACAATGACATCAGAAGACTATCAAGGCATGTTGGAGCGAAATATACATCCCAGTGTCAGAAAGCTGTGTCTTAGCCGCAGGTCATGGGTCTTCCAGCAGGATAATGACCCCAAACATACATCAAAAAGCACCCAAGAGCGGATGAGAGGAAAGTGCTCTGAAATGGCCTGCTGTGAGTCCTGATCTGAAACCCATTGAACATCTGTGGAAACTCTGCAGTTGGGAGACGGCACCCATCAAACCTGAGAGAACTGGAGCAGTTACCAGTGGAGAAGAGAAGAAATCTTATTCAGAGTTATAGAAAGTGATTGACTGCAGTTATCGCCTCCAAAGGCTGTGCGACAAAATATTAAGTTAAGGGTACCAATATTCTTGGCCATGATATTTTCATTTGTTTTATTGTATTAAATATGTTAAGTTGTAAATCAAAAGCAAAGTTTCAGTTATATTCAGTGTGAATTAAAGAATGATGGATACCACATACTTCTGTCAGTTTCAACTTAATACAGAGAAAATTTAGGGTTTTTTTTGTTTTGTTTTTTTTAAAAAGGTGGAAGAGTACCAATATTTTTAGCCACGTCTGTACAATAATATGATAATACTGCGGCAGGTATGATGTTCAACATGCCTCAAACCCTTATCATTTAGTTTAACCAGAGAAACTGCTCCAGTTTCTTTGACTTTATTGAGAGGACAAAGATCTGCAGTACAGCTTGGGGCCAGAGCAAGCTGTGTGGAAAAATCCCACTCTAACACTTAAGCACTGTTAAAAACACCTAGCGGCTATGCACCTTGCATTTTCTGGGTCTGTGTTGTTGCATGGGGCTATATTTTTCTTATTCTCACAGATAACTGGCTAAACAGATGGCATGGTGTCATATGGAGATATTTCCAGCAGCTGCGGTGAAACATTTTCAGCTGTATAAAAACTTCAGCAGTAATCATCATGTTTTGTTGTTTTGTCCCTCAGTATCAAACCTCAGAATCAAAGCGAGGGGATCCAACAGTCATACAGCGATATATCTTTCAAGCAAGGGGTAGAAAGTTCAGTTTCTCCATACACTGCACTTGATTACACACTACATTATTCTATAACTAGCTTGGTAGTTATATATATGGACATATATGTTTATGTATAAATTATGTTCATACATCCAGTTTTGAATGAGTAGAGGTTCATGGCCTCTCTCTGGGATTTGTGGTTTAAGATAAGATAAGATAAGATATACTTTATTGTCCCTGGAGGGAAATTTTTCTTGGGCTTGGCGTTACTGCATCACAAAACATTTATCTCCCAAACATACATCTTACATAAATACATACATACCTTACATCATTCATATAAAAACAGAACAAAACACACACACACGCGACACCACAATAAGACCAATGACATTGATAAAAAACCACTACAGCTTATAAAACCAGGAAAATAATATTGCACCAGTATTGCACATTGTAGCAGTTTGTTTGTAAGAACCATATAATCACTAACTGAAGTAGCGGCCCCGACTCCTAGAAATGATACATATTTACTTTTAATTTGTTTTACCAAATCAGTGTTCATTTCATCACTGAAAACTAAAAACATAAACCTTTTTTGTCACCATGAAAACCAGACTAAAACTAAACAAAACAAATTAGAACTAAATGAAAGACTGCCTGTAGTCTAGCTCCTGATTAGTGAAACATTATCCTCTTTTGTCCCAAAATATCTCTTGTTCAGAAGATGATTTAACTGTTTGACCTGTTGCACTACCGTTAATAAGCATCAGTAACATTATACCTGCCAGTAAAGTTATCTGATGTTACTGGTTCTTGGAAGAAACAGATTTATTGACCAAATTCATCCACAATCCATTGAGAATTAGACAAGAAGCAGCCACAAAACAGCTAGCATGCTCAACATTTATAAAAAGGTAAACTAATGTAACATCATCAAGAGCTGTGGATCGACTGTCGGCCATCTTTCCTGTTGCTGTCAGAAGAAATTAGTGAATTCTAGGGTTAATGTCAGCAATGAAACATTACTAGATCTTCTCTTCACCCTAACCATAACTCAGACAGTGCACAGTATTTTTGTGAACAGGTAGACTAGACTAAAATATTAAGGGTCCTATTTTACGCCCGGCGAAAGCAGCGCCAAGTGTGACGCAAGTGTCTTTGTTAGTTTAAGACCGACACAGTTGTGTCAAATGCACTTGTGCCCATCAGAGCGCTCATGGGCGTGTTGGTCTTAAAATGAGGTGTGGTCAGGCGCGGTTGCACTACTGACCAACAAAAACCTAGTCTGAAGTCGATGGCGCCATGTTTCACTGTTATTTTAAGGCACGCGTAACTTGCTTGTTACACAACAGCAGCCGCAGCGCACAAACATGCAAGAGATGACAAATAAAAGGATTACAATGTGAAAGATTATTATTGTGTACATTAATATATTTTAAAAAATACATGTCATAATGCTTAGTCGTAATATTTATCAGAATGAACTAATCACAGTAATGACGGATTAAATTGTCTAATTATTTGACCAAATCGTGGCAAAACACGGAGGTATTTAAACAGACCCGCAGGTTGAGGGTGTCTGTCAACAACGGACACGGATCGACTTTCCTGCTGCATCAGAACATGATGACATGAGGAACACATTGAGAAATAAATGAGGTGAAAACAATGATTAAACTAAAGAAGGAAATAAATCTGGACAGCTTCTGGCTGCTGCCAGCAGCAGGATCAGCACCTTGGAGAGCTCATCAAGTCCTGACAACTGCGTGTGATGATGTTTTACATGACTAAAATTAATGATTTAATGTTTGAACAATATTTTACAAATATTCTTTGACATTTTTGAGAGTACAGTGATCAGGTTTTCATACTTTCAGCAATTAAAACCCTGCTGATTTGACCTGTTACTCCATGACTGAACAAAACGATTTTAAAGAAACCAAAGCTGTAATTAAAAAAAATAAACCTTTTAATAAAACAAATGAAAAGAAATATGCAACAGTTAATGAATAGGACCTTAAACTGGTGGTCTGGGGCCACGGGAGGGTCCAGGAGCAGCAGTGTGCTTGTTATGGATCGTTTGCTTTCACTTTGCGAACGAGCAGATCCGTTTCTACTGCAGAGGAGCTTCCTTCTTACTACTCGGCAAATACACCATTATAATAGCAATCTACCAAGGTACAAGCGCACCTGGCTTTTTAAAGGAATGGGAGATGACACTCTGATTGGTTTATTGCATGTTACGCCCAAAACCCCTTTGAACCATGCGCCTGGCGCTGCAACCGTGAATTTAGACACACCCTTAATGCGCTTCAGACCATGTGCTTTGGATCGTTAAAATAGGGCCCTATACGTTTTTGTTGACTACATTTGACACAAGTCATTTTTCCCAGTACGTGTGTGCTAAAGCAAACCTGTCCTCTGGAAATTACATTCACATACTACTAAATAGTTTTCCTCTCAGAATAAGTTTATGGTACCTGGTAATTTTTTTCAAATGAATGAAGCTACATTTATATATCCCTCTGAAGTTGGAATAATGCAAAAGTAAATGTAAAAGTAAATGCATTCTGTCTCATGTTAAATCAAGACAATGATCATTTCCTAACTTTAACTAAAAGATGTGAGTGCCTATAAACATTTGCATAATAACGTGAATCATGCTGATATAAGCCAACACTCTGTTGCTTTGTTGTAAAAACAAATTAAATATGTTGCCATTGAACATTTTGCAGATTTGTTTAGTGTGAGAGTTTTGGGCTGCATTGAATTACCACATATTTATGATCAGCATATAAATACAATTTCTAGAGATTGGGTTGGAAGTAACTGAACATCACAAACTGATAATATATAACAGCAGCAGAGGACTAAAGACGGGACATTTCCTTTCAGTCTGGACAGTAAAATCTTCAAATCAATATCTGCTAACTAGTGTGGAAATGGAAGTGGAATTAATTGCAGATATGTGATCTGTTCAGCAGGCATGAGTTCAAATCTGCTGCTGCTGAAGGAGGCAGACATTTTAAAGTGGCTGACTGAGGCTGAAATAGCAGATGAGAAAAAAAAAGGAGCCAGATAGAGTGAAGCAAAAAAATAAATAAATAAAAAAAACAAACAACCTGATTTTTGATTTGCTTCTCGGCTGCAGAAAGCGGAACTCCACTCCTGCCTCTTTACTTGCTCTTCAAAAGTCAAGTCACTGTTAAAAATCACCCTGAGGTTTCTGCTCACTGACTTTGCACTGGAGTGCACACTGCTACTAAGATGATTTAAAATACAAAATCTGCCATGACAGTGTTATCTCTCCCCGGTTCCTTCCTACCTAGCGAGGAAGCTGTACTAGGTCAGACAGGAGTTACATTAGCTGACTTGTCTCTTGGCAACGTCACCGTCCTTTTATGCTACATTTATGTGATGCTGGATTCACAGTAAACACACTTGCAAGTGGGAAAACCCATTCTTGTGAGTAAAGGGCATGTGGGAACTTTTTGCAGGTGCCAGTTCTCCTTCTATCTGCTGCTATGAATTCCAGAAATGCATCAACACAGGCAGTAAACATAGCAGGGAACCCACTGATCAGGGACCTGTTCTTCAAACATGTCTGAACTAATCCGGGTTGACGTCTTATTATCAGGCCGAAATGATGCTGTTTATTCTCATCCAACTAATTTGATTATTTGAACTCAGTTAGAGGTTTAATTTGATAATCTTTGATGAAGTTATTTAGAATAACAGTACACCCTTATTTTAAAGTAATGCAACATGAGTACTATATGATTGGCTGAGTGGTGATCACATGATTCACCCCCTTTACTATATGAGGTAGGTACCCAGCAGCAACTACCATGACTTGAGGCTGAAGCCAATGCAGAAGTAGCTTAAAGTGCAATACTGAGGGCCACCAGATGCTCCAACTGATTCCCATTCAAAAGGCGTCAACTTCTCTCTAGAAATACTAAGTCAATCACTTTTTTTCAAAAAGTCATTATGGTCTCAATCACTAAATTCAGACCCTCTAATAAGTGTGCTGGTGGTCATTTTGGAAATTATTGCTCCGTTAATAAGATTGAAGACTTATAGTAGCTTTGATGTCTGCTGTGTGGGTGTTGATTGACAGCTGTGATTGACAGTTGCCTCACCTGCTGCTCTCCTCAGCTCCTCAGCTTACTGCCCTGTTAACACAACTTAGCTAGCTAACACTAGCCCAAGTGTGCAGTGCTTGGTGTTCCCAATATAGGGTGACCATATTTTCAAACTCCCAAACTGGAACATCAAGTGAACTGCACATTCATGCACACACACATGTATGCACTTATGCACGCACCATAGGCATTTTCATCTGGATGGGGGAAAATAATTTCAGTGCTTAGCCCACCTACCGAGCACACCTTCCAACACCATGGACGGCGCCTCAGCAGATGAAAAATGATGTTTTGTCTCCCAAAATCCACCGAGGTATTTGTCAGTCTGCACAAGTGCAGCCTGTCGGCTAAATGGCTGACAGTGACACATTCTCTGTCAGCTTTTTTTTTTTCTTTTTTTTTTTTAAGTAAAACAAGGTACAAATCTCTTTGTGGCTTATAAATAACTTTACAGGCTATAACATAAAAATAACTTTAAATTTTCATCTTCACAACGCTTTGACATGAGCTGGCTGCGAGTTTACAAAGATTAAAACATCTAAACATAAATCACAATTGCACCTCGTTAATAACAAAAACCGAGGACGAGCCTTTAAAGAAAGTTACCTTTAAGAAGATCTCTGGGTACTTTGCGTGTTGCAGTCTTTCTTCTTAGTTTCTTTTCAGGAGCTCTCAACTGAAACCACTGCTTATTTTTAGTGCGTGCCCGAAAATTGTACTCTTGCAGTGTGTGCAGAAAGCAGCATTTTCATTGCTGGGTACTTTTTCGAAAGAAGAAGTAAGCCTCCTGGAGCTCTATGGAAAAGCTAACCGTTAGCATACTGACAGGTTTTGTCAGAAAGAGCCGCAAGCCTCATAAACTAGCAACAGCCTTGACAACGATACATTGATTGATTGACACACATACAGACAAATCAGTGTTGAATTCAGATGCATGGTGAAAACAAGTATAATATTATGATTATTTTAACTGTGGTGAAAACTGGGACAGCTTGGTCATGAATGTTGAAAACTTAGTCACCATATCCCAGTAAGCTAGGGTTAGCTCCAGGCATGTTTCATCCCACACTCCTTATCTGGAAGGTCCTGGCTCCAAGTGGAAAAGATGGCACCAACCATAAGCAGCAGGGTTTCAAACGGGCTCTGATGCAAGCTAACGGGTGACGTCATGCCTCACTATGTCCATCTTTATGTGTTACCATGTAGCAAGCTCCAGGTCTGAATAGTGAAGCCAATGTGTGAGTGTTCTTCAATACAGCATGATGTTCATTTTGTAAATTATGGTCCCGTTTAGAGTAAAACAGACAATAAAGCAGGGAATGCTTGAGGGCTTGGCTACCTTGACAAATTGGCGTCACAGCAACAATGTTGTTTGCGTATCATAACCCCAGATTAGAATAGTAGAGGCGCAGCTGTCGCTATTTCAGTGCTTTCAGTTCACCAAAGTTACTTGTAATACTTTGGCCCCCTAAAAAAGTCTTGTTCAGCGTTCAGTTCTAGTAAAAGACCCTCTAAGGAGTCAGCTGTCCAGATTTTCCAGTACATTTTGTTTTAATTATCACAGTTAACCATAGACTGTAAATGCACCGTGCTAACCAAGCTAGCAGCTAGCATTAGAGTCAGCTCCACCCTCTCAGACAAATATGATCACTTCTTCAAAACAGGAGTCAACAAACCCCTGGGTGGCTACATCTATGTTTATTTTTAGAGTCTAGTGTGTTACTGGTGTTACTGTTTTCTATACTGTGCTGATGTTTCCACACTTTTTTTTAACAATTAGTTATTATAAATGAATGCTATTAGGTTGATGTTACTGAGGGTCTCCTGATGTAAGCACCTCTAAACTGTTGTTACAGTGCTGATTTTAAAGGGGCAATTTAGCAATTTAGCATTTCACCTTCACAAAGACAGAGTTTAAAAAGAATCTTCAAGTCAAAGCAGCAGAGCTCAAGATATCTGGAGTTTCAGTTTCAAGTATAGGTCGAAGCACCAAAACACTGAAATGATAACATCATCTGAGTTATTTTGACAGACTTTTGAAAGGTCCTTACAGAGAACATCACACGGTTGTTTTCACAGGCTCAATAGTGCTCTGTGTGAAAAATAAACCAAACCTGAAGTGTAAAAACCAGCTTTTAAAGAACTGAAAAATCCAATCAAGCCCACTTAAATATCTGCATATGAAGAACTGCAGCTTCACATCCATAAATAAAAACATTTTTGGTTGTTAGGATGAGTCTCTGATACAAGTCCTTTAATTCTTTTTTGCATTTGTGCTGTCAGATGATTTGTCATAAATGCGAGAACACAGATTTCACAGTCTGCGACCCACTGAGAGGCAGATTTGAGGAAACTCAGTGAGCTGTTGACGCAGTAATAAAAATCAGTCCAGGAGGCAGATACAGAATATAATTTGATAGAATGGTTTGGAAGCCATTTTCTTTTTTTTTGTGAACTTTTCGAGATTAATAAGAAGACAGAAGCACAGGTGTGATCCTTTGTTTTCTCGTATTTCACACTCTCATACATTCTTTTTTTTCCCTTCATGCTGTTCCTTGTAATCATCATGATCTGTCTTGACATTTTCCACAGGTAACCTGAAAGTGTCAGAGAATCCTCCGTCTGTTAATCCACTAACTCATTACTAATGCACAACTAAACCTCAAACGCAGCCTGAGTGCCTTATAGCAGCTGCTCAATTCGTCTGCACATCACACTCCATCCCATCCATTTGTGGCGCAATGACAGATACTCCCTCGTTATTCTGCATTGATTGCTGTTGTAGCAACTCAAAAAGTCACTCCGCTTGCCTTTACCCAGTGTTCGATATAATGTTTCTGCCACGCTGTTCACATTTAATTAACCTGCCTAACCCCAGACGTAAATCAATATGGAGTTCAGGAAATCCAGCAGCATTTGGCTAAGGCATACAAAAACCATTCCCCAAACAACGTCACTTTACAGGTGGTTATGCAGATCAGGCGGGTTCAGAGCAGAGCAGGGCCCCTCATTAGGACCCAACCACCGATACTCACCTCAGATTTCCCGTGTGACTCTCAAATTACTGTGGCTGTTCTCAACATCTCGCTGATTTGTTTTCTTGCAAATAGAAAGCTGTCAAAAAGTGCTGCTCATGGCTGGTTTAACCTGCGAGGGGGTCCGACGGAAAGAAATGGCTCTGTGCAAGTCTCATGTTAATAACTTCAGGTCATTTTGCAACTGAAGCATCTTTGACTACATCTACATGAGGACGCTAAATTCTATAACACTGTTTTCAAGCAAAGATAGTTTCATATTGAACATATAGACATATAAAGACTTTAGATGGAGATGTTGATGCATCAGATGTGTTTGTTTTTTTAAAGTTTGTCACACAAAAGAAAAAAGTAGTTTTAAAAATTAGAATTTGAGAAGAATCAGAATTTGCTTCTTTGTATTCACTAATGATTCAACCTTTCTACCCGTCGATGGGTTGAGATGGAATATAGGATCTTTGTAAAGAATATCTTGAAAAGTCGGTTGTAATATTGTTTGTTTTGTATTCATCATAATTTATCTTTCTCTTGTAAATTTCTGTATCATCAAGGAGAAAAGATGAGAGTCATGTTGTTTTGTATATTTAGTATCTATGGTGTGATTGATTGATGACCTGCATATAAGGGAACAAGATCGCTAAAACGTAACATAGACAGAAGAAAGTTTGGAAATGGTTATTTAATTAGAGAAATTAGGATGATCAGAGATCAGTTTAGAAAGTATTTTAGAGTATGGAGGTAGTGAAGAGGGAATAAGACAGCTGCTTAGTTTTTGAGAGCAACTGGAAAAGACTATATATATATAATATAATAAAACAAGTATAGAACAACAGGACATTGAAGAAGAAGAAGAAGAAGAAGAAGAATAGGAAGAAGAAGAAGAGGAAGAAGAAGAAGAAGAAGAATAGGAAGAAGAAGAAGAAGAGGAGGAGGAGGAAGAAGAAGAAGAAGAAGAATAGGAAGAAGAAGAAGAATAAGAGGAGGAAAAAGAAGAAGAGCAAGAAGAAGAAGAGGAAGCACTAGGGCCCATTTAAGGGGCGGAGTCTGTAGAGTCACCTGGGCCTTTCTTCCTGCATTGAAACACACCTGAGAGCAGCTGAAGCTTGTTGTTTTGATGATGGTTTGATTTGGTAGGTTCCTTTAAATACGTTTAATTTATACCATGATTTGAATACATTTTGTATAAACATGCAATGTTACATAAAACATTTTAGCATTTTATGTGTGGTGAGGGGCTGGAACTTGCTTATGCACACCAGTCAACAAACAAGGTATGTTTAAGCATGATTAAACATTTTAATCTGCGTCCTTTATTATTTATATTCCAGTCACCTCTACTGTGTTCCAGTCCAGCGAGGTAGGAGTTCATTTATTTCATATTGTATATTTTCTGAAACATTTGTTGCAATGTTTATTTTGTGTATTTTAATGTGTATTTCAGCTGTCTTTTAATGTGCTTTTTCTTTTTAAATGCATACTTCCTGGTGTTGTTTAAGCTGCTGTAGATTGCTGCGTGTGAACTCAGTCTCTATTTTTTACATTTACATTATTAAATTGTTACATTTGCCTAATATGAGGAAATGTAATTTTTTCCGGTCCTGGAGGTGTTATGTATTTTTACCACAAACAGGTCATAGTCTGAGGTACTTGGGTTTGTATAGTGGACACATGATGTGACCTGAGTTTGGGTCCTCGGTCCCCTGTGAAGGTTTACATTTAGGCTACAGTTACCATAGATTGATTTCAGTTAAATAGATTAGGCAAAAATTCATCTGATCTGTGTTTCCATTGACTTAATACTCAATACTTTACCTGATCTTTTCCTAACGTTAACTGGGTGTGAGCTGCCTAAACATAACAATAATCATGGTTTAACTACCATGAGTGGATATTGTAATAAAATAAATGTTAGTAAACATTTAGCTGATACATTTAGCAACTGTACATTTATGTGCATTAAAAATGCTTCTTCATTATACTGACAAAGAAATGTAATAGATATATAGGTAATCCTTAAGTGGTGTAAGAGTTTTTGGACTCTGGAGATTTGACTCAGGTGGTGTGTTGTGAGTGTGTTAGATTAGACCATTAGATTGTGTATTTTGCAATGAATACTTTGATGTTCCCCTCCACTCAGAAATGTGTTTTTGTCTTGTTACTTCACTTGGATTTTTGATGATGTATGTGCAGTTTGACACTAGAAGGCTGTTTTGTGGTCCAGTATGAAACTTACACAAGTGTGATGTGGAAACTTGAAAATCTTCAGTGCACATAAACTGAGAACAGACTTTACAGTTAAAGGTTCTATTTGTAAAAATCAGAAATTCCTTCTCATTAGTGACACCGGTGGCCGTTCAGTGAGCTGCAGTCAACATTCTGTTGCTCAGCAGCACAAGACTATTGCAGGTGATGTCTTCACCTCGCTTACACTTCTTATAATAACATAAAAGATCTCTAATGTTGTGTTTTGCACTGTGTTTCAGCAAAGCATCTCTCACTCCCAGTCAGTCAGTCTGGTCAGTGAGAGCAAATCCGCAACGCCCAACCTGCAAAAATATGCATTAATCAACCACCCAAATCTGACCCAACCCACAACCTGCCAATGTTTTTTTACCAACCATGTTTTACTAAACACCGGTATACATCACCATCTTTGTACTGCCAACAGGAAAAGCAAAAAGGGGTAAGCTATGTTCTGCTATCACTCTGGAGCTTGTTTTCTGCTCCTTTGTGGAGGAAATCATGTTGTTTTAGCTGCGTGTGCTCGAGAGTGGGTGACTTGTCATTGCAGGGGTGTTTTGTTATGAAATGTGTAGTGGTTGACGGAGGCAGCTAGCTGTTTCATTAGCTGGAGAGCTAATATCTGCAGGGTGTTCCTAGTCAAATAACACTGTTTTTATTGTGTCATTATGCCGCTCATTTATTGATGTTAGCGGGAGAGAGGCAAGGTACTCAGGAAAAAACATCACTTCTGTGGATTTTCGTGGGAAATCCAGCGTGTGAACTGATTTCTATGTGAAGGACACAGACAACCAAGAAAGTTGGGAAGGTCTAATTATTTTTATGTTACATTGCTACCCGTTCACTCATTGGCAATAAAAAATGATTAATACATGTAAATTGCCTCACAATTCTACATATAGAACCTTTAAGTAGGAGACATCTTGTATCCCCTGCAGACATGTATTCAGACACACAAATACTCAACTTGGAACAAAAATCCTTAAAATCTAATCCTTCTCCCTCATTAAAAATCCAGAATCTATGAATATACAAATAAATTTAACTACTTCACAGGAAATGTCTTCTACTTCACTGTTAAGTCAATTTTCAGTGTATTTGCACAACATAACATAATTGTATAAGTTGAATATGGACCACAACTGGCTTCCAAAATACTTGTTATGTCACAGATGATGCTTGTCGGCCCACCCTACACATTCAGCTGCTGAAACTCTCCACTTTTAGCAAAACTTTCCACCTTCAGCAGATGAATGTGAAAACAGCCTTCTAGTGTCAAACTCTGCACATACATCATTCTGCACAGTGAAGCTCAAACTTCAAACTGTAGGAACAAGAAGAAAAACACATTTTTGAGTGTTACTTTCTCAATATCGGAGAGTGAATGAATGCAAATCCCTAAACATTCCTTTAAAAACACCTATCCAAGGCATACCTAAAGTAAATTAAAAGCTTCTCATAAACCACTAGGAGTACATGCATTGTTTTGGTCTCTTTTGAAAGGTCACACTCTCAAGTTGTTTCCCCAACAGAATCACTGTAAGTGTTACTGGCGTTGAGTAATAGAAGTTTGAACACACTGAAGTATAAGGTTTTTATTTCCACCTGAATGGTTTTTTGCAAACAGATGCCTGCAGATGACCTATAGCTGGGACTTACTAGCTGGAAAACACAATGGGACCACAGCATGGAGCTGTACCTAGTCCAAGTTCAAATTTAATAACAATACCACAGAAAATGTCTAGACGTATTCCAAAAAAGGCCATTTAGAGACACCAAAAACCCCTGCTTCAGAGTACCTGAAGCATAAACACATTATAGTGCTTTGTGTGCCTGTGCTATGGTGGAAAAGCAGTTCATATAAAAAGTAAATCACAGCAAACTATTTATATTTACATAATTTCTATGTTGTAGCTTTATAGAATCCACTAAACCTGCATATTGTCATTTTCAGGGATTTCATTGGCTATTTGAAGCTCAGAATCTGTTTCTAATGTTTGTTTGTTGGCGGTCTGACAGAGGCGTTGATTATACCTGCTGTTGTGATTGTATCTTGAGATGGTTTGCTTCAGTTGAGTCACAAAAATCTGTGTTGTATGAGTTCCCACTAACAGACAGGAACTTAACAGTGTGATGGCCTGTGGACGGGACTAACACATATCAGACACAAATTATTAGTCAAAGCAGAGCATTTTTGTCATAAAACATGTGTGGAGGAAGTATTTCCCATTTTAAGTCATTGTAAATAAAATCTTTACTTTTTATGCAACAGTCTCTGGCTCCACTTTACTCTGGGTGTTGTGCTTCTGGGTGTCACTAGTTCACATTTACAGCATGTCTGATCGTCAGACCACAAGTTTCTGCCACTGTTGTATCGTACTTTGTGTAATCTGTAAATCTAACTTTGTTGCATTCTAACTGCAAGAGTCACTGGAAATCAGCAGGTGGTGAATCAGTCATTCCTCAGAACTCACAGCCACTCAACCTTTTAAATAGGGTCGACCCAAAATAAATAAATATGATGAAATAGTAAAAATGTGAACCGCGCTGACATCACAGGTCAGAGATGAGGTTAGAAAAGCAGCCCCCCTGAAAGGTGTATGTAGGGATCAGTGAAGCAAACTAGTGAAATATTAGTCATGTTTTGAAAATCTGACACTCACCTGAGATCACATGGACTTTTTAACCTCTGGTGATGTAACAGCTGTGAGGCTTGCAGTGTTTTTATACCCTGAGGTGTAGCCTATCCAGGAATCACAAGTTTGTGCCTCCTGATTACGTTTTCTCTTTGAGTCGTGGCGCCTCTTTTATGAACCTGCTCACATCATTTATGTGCAAAAGGAGGGTGTAAAAAAAAAAAAATCACATCTCTCAAAGTTTTTCAAACAGGACAGAAATGTATACTTTGATACATTTCCAGTGCAGGTAGGTGCATTTCTGTCATATCCAGTTCATAACAATATAGCCACTTACAGTATTTCCATATTCTGGCGTTTCCAGGAATGGCTCAAAGACACGGACAATGGATTTCACTTTAAAGCCAACACTTACATAGAACGACCTCGCCGATGATTGATGCAGAATCACAGCAGGTGATTCGGCCGAGATGAGAAGCACGACTGATTTTCACAGTGGTGGTTATATTTAACGAGGCCTGCGGAGGTGCTGTTTGTGTGTTTGAAAGACATAGTTTTGATGTGGCTGAAAGACACTGTTATCACTGTGTCTAACAGTATCAATGCAGAAATCTAGTATGAATTACACTGGGAAAAAAGCTTTTATATTAATGTAAATTATACAGTAGAACTGCTGTTCAGAAGCATTCATTGTGCACGGCTAAAGCCACTATGTTCTTCACTGTGGTTATTCTTCATGTTGTGCACCTGAGAACCATATAGAACAGCATGTTCTGACAACATAATATGTGAGAATGAAAACAGATTTATCCTCATGCATTGCATGGAAAAAAGGCATGATATCAGATAAAAAACAGCAGTTTCATTTTTCATCATATGTACATTTCCAGACCAAAACATCTATGAGCAACTAGCCTCCTGTGATCGGTAAACACACCACCATCATGTTTTATCAAAGGAGCAGTTGAATCAATAGAGAAGACTAATAAAAATATTCTGAGTACTACCTTTCAAATATCATTCAGTTGTAGTCCCCCAAGATTTCAGTCTGGGTTAATTTGGTGGCACCCGTGGTTACCGTGGTAACCGCAAATGCTGTTTCATACTGCAGTAAACACTCTTTGAGCAGCAACCCTGTCACAGACACAACAAAAGAGCAACTGGTGTGTGTGTGTGTTTACAGTGCAGCGGGGAGGGCTTTCATAAAGCCTAGAATTAAAGTTAAGTTATTATAATTATTATACTATGGTATATGGTATACTAAGTTTCCACCACTGAAAGTTCTGGCTGTTTTCTAAAGAATCAGCCCTCCTCTTATCCAAGTAGACTCAGATTGACAGCACACTGGGCTCAGGAGGTTAAACTCAGTACACAATGATAACTGACGACCATCAAACCCAGCGGCCTCGTTTCATTTAAGTTGAAAAGTTTTTCCTGTTCCTCCGAGTTCTGAAACTTCCAACATTCATTCATATTAACATGATCTAAAATGTTGTTTTGTTTTATGATTTCTGTTATATTATTTCTATTGTCTTTTTCATAATGGCAGTTTTTGACTTTGCCCAATTATACTGATAAAACAGATCCATTAGGCTCTGATCGGGTGTGTTCCTGTCTGTTCCTGCAGTATTCAGTCACCACACGCAGTACCGGTGCTTCACGTGTCTCTGAATCAATTAGTATTAGTCATTGATTGATGTGTGTTGTCCTTATAAATAAATAAATACATAAGTAAATAATAAAGTAATCTTTTATTGTATTTTACAGTTTTAAGATGCTTTGAATGTACAGTGTTTCTCAAGTAAAACAACTTTTGAAATATGATCAGTTTACTGTCGTCTTTTGATCAGTTTTACTGTTACTGATGCAAATAAACCTTCGACCTAGTCTTCATACAGGGAGTAATGTTGGTTCTAATCCTGTGTTTTCAGGTCATTACTGGGGTTGCCTTTTTATGCAGTATATATGGATTATTGTGTGTTTTATCATTCAACTACGATGCAACAGACCGGTGAGCATTTGCTGGAAACTAATTCACCTTAATTCTGCAAATAAAACAGGTGGAGTCTTATTTGTTTGTCCTTTATTATGAAGTACAGTAATTCTTTCTCAGTAAGATGACTTTGTACCTTTGTCTTATGCTGTAATATAATGAAAATCTAAAAAAATGTTCTAAAACCTCACAGTGAAAACTTCACATAGTAATTACAGTAAAGATGAGTGAGATATGCAGATATTTCAGACAGATACATATGTTTACTTGTTGATTCAGTCATTTGTTCGGGCGTATTAAAAGGACGCTCGCTGAGGCTGCATATGTAGCTTATGCAGCCCAGATTTTTGTGCTACCCTGTTGCAGTGCAGCCAAACAACCTCATGTCGCTTCCATAATGAAGTCTGTAATTAATTTCGAACTGATTTCATGCTGCACAGCACAAGAAGTTGTCCACACTGAAGCAGGGCCCATCTGGTCCGGTGAGCTACAGTAAATCCTCAACTGCTGAGCTGATTCATGTATGTGAATAACCAGGCATCCCGTGTTCCAAACAAGACTCAAAAACAGGAGTTTTTATTCATTTACAACTGCTCTGTAGTTCTCCACATGACTGCTGCATTGACTGTCATGTGAAATCAGTGGAGTGTCTTTATTGCTTGTGTTAGTTTATCCTATTAGATATAGTGCTGCTATGCAAAGCTCATACAATGACTATGATGGAACATTATTCCATGAAAATGTGGAGCATTAGCCCTCTGCCAGCGACGGTACCACTTCCTTTACATGCAGAATTTAAACTCCATCAGCAGGGAATGCAAGAGGAAAAAAAAACCAAAACATTGCAGTGCTTTTAGGCTGACAGATGATCTCTGGATACACCGTGCAGAACCACCACAGCTATGAGAGATTAGCACCAGAGATGTCACAAATATCAAAGACAACAAGGATTTCAGGGGATTATCGCTTTAAGCAGAGCAGTACATCTTTGAGAAAGTGGCCCACTTGATCAGTATTTCATGTGCATCTACTGTACTGTACATTGTGCAGTATCACTGTTATTGAGAAGCCCTTGTGTCGCGCTCCGAATGCTGCAGCTCAAGAACATTGCATGAAATTAAGTCCATCAGTCTTTAGATGTAAAATTATACAATGAAATTTATCACCAAGTCTGGCAATTTGGAAGATGATGGAGCTCTATACGCCATTTGCAAGGATATAGTCAAATCTGGATATTATTAGAATTGGAGATTACTTGCCTGTGACTCAAAAGTAGCAGCGACGTGGATCATTGCCGCTGTGATGGAGCACGTGAATACGGCTGCATGACAGGTGACCCACACACAGCAGCTCTCTTCACAATCAAGAGTTGAGGTAATTCATTCTGGGCGTAATTCACTCCAGGTTGCTTTTAATGGTCTGGATACTTGAGATTAAATTGACTTCACAGTTGGGGCTTTTATTTTTTTATTTTTTCTCTCTTAGATACATTCTGGAGGGATAAAGCTTCTATACAACGTAGGCTGACTGAATGTAGATAAATTGCCTAGGAAAAAATTGCGCAACCCTCCCAAAGGCTGTTGATAGAGGATCTATCTTTCCTGCTCCCCAGCAGCTGCCAGTGAAATGAGACCTTGAGAGAAGCTGGGGAATTTCACATTTTGTCATGTTCATTGTTTGCTCCCTCATATTTCCCTACGTGCAAGTTAATGGTAATGGCACATCCACTGACAAGATAACAAGGGGGCTGCTGTTTAAAGATGAAAAATGAGCTTGTTTTCTTTTTTCATCTTCTTGATATAATTAATGTTGATATGATCTTAGAATTTTTGTTTGGTTGTGTTTATGCCACTTCCAGAAATGGCCCACTTTAGATGGATTTAAAGGCAGAGAGAATTATAAATAATTAGCATCTTTTATGGAGGGGTAATGTTTTATTGATTGTCTAAGCATGTCAGATGTATAATCACCTTTTTACAGTAAATGTTTCCCCAGTAATCACCATTTTTCCACAGATTCTGCGATATGCTTTGACTACTTCCTGCTTAAATATATGAGCACATTTACTGTATGTAGGTTATATTTATGAGCTCATTTGCATATATAAAGGATTAAAGTAAGACGTTTGGAAACTTAAATTTGCATTAATTGGTTTATTTTTGCCTGGAAGCAGAACAAGCTTACAAGCCAACATGACTTCAACATGACATCACTTTATATAGCTGCTAATGTGTTGCTTAACAATTACTCAGATAACAAACAATGCAGCAGAGAAGACTGAGGGGAAGGATGATAATGGGTTTTATTATGATAATAATTCTATTATTATAGATTATATAATGTTTTACAAGAATTTAGAAATCAAGCTACAGAAAAATATCACATTTAAAGGACGGGTCCACTATTTTATTTATTTATTTATGTTTTTATATCATTCTGTAGCTCCCCAGTAGAGTTCGATATGTATTCAAATCCAAAAAAATCTAATTTTGGTCAAAGTATGCATGTTTTAGCATCCTTCTAGAAACCTCCTCCCACGTGACCTGATGTAGGTTTCTGCATGATGACCTTGCTGCATTTATTAATTGAAAACAAATATACAGCGGCTCAGATTACGCTTCACTAAATACAACAGAAACAGACTTGGAGCATAAAAAAACACAAGTTCAACAGGTGCTGGAGACGGGAGACTGTCATGTCCTTCCCCTTGTCCTGTGCATGAGCATGAATCCCGCTGCTGATTGGCTGCGATAGTGTTGTGCGGCTCAGAGCCGTGTATGAACTCAGAACGCGGCTAGCGGACCAAGAGGAGATATTCGCTGAATTTGACAAAAATTGTTTTGAACAATCTTTCTCCAGACTGACTGACTATGTCTTTAAGGACAAAGTTGATGGTATATTTATGAAATTAAACTTTAAAAGGAGAAAACAAGTTAAAGAACACAAGTTAAAGAACACAGGGGTAATTGCACTCTTTCCCAAATTCGGTGGCTGAGGGGACCCTCAATGTTTTCAGCATGAAACTGAAGCTTTTTTCTTTGTTGTGCTTTGTGTACACGCACGTAAATTAGTGTGTTTTTGAGTTCAATCAACTGTCTTGGGCTGTCTTAAGGGTTGGTGAACCAAATTATAAAATTTCAGAAATGAACTCCTTCCAGTTTATTAAGTCTATTATGCCTTTGAGCTCCTGACAAAAACCTGTCTCTTTAACCACTAAATGTTCCAACATGTTCACCAACTAGTCACTGTTTGTCTGTCTGTTTGCTGTTTGGTGTTGAGCATGTAGTGTACAGTGCACTCATCACAGTTTTTTTTGCTTAAACAGCTGCCTGCTGCTGCTGCTGCTGCTGCTGCTGGAAACGAGGTTAAGAGTGAAAGTTTGTGGGTCATAAAACCAAAACTAGTCGCTAAAAGAAGCTAAAATCCACTGTAGAGCTGAGGGGAACTGCAGTCGGGTGATAATTCTTACCATGAGCGACACCTTTCACATGACAGTCATTTGATCCATCATGATCCGCTGTTTGATTAGTGTAGCTTTTAAGCATTTAGTGGATGATAAAGGACATTGAATACCACAAGGACAAGATTAGAGACTTACGCACACACACAAGACATCAAAGGGGGGAGCATCATCAAAAATTGACTGACATGAAACCCTGATGTCGGAGCTGCAAAGGCAGAAAAATAACATATGGCGTTAAGCTGTAGTTGCAGGTGTGTTTTTGGACCTCGCTCGAGCTCACTCCCAGAGATCCAGACAGTGTCACTGTCAGCGATCCCAGTATTTATACTTGGACCTGTATCGGTTGAGGCAGCAAAATTATTTGTATTCGAATAAAAATAATAGATTAGGTATAACAATGCTGTTTTTGTTTTTATTACACTTCTAATTTTAGGATAATAAAATGGTCTTCAATGAAACTATTTTGCAAAGTAAGGTTGATGACAGCACTGACCACTCAGCCAAATCACAGCAGTTATTTAAACATCCATGACACAGAGATAGACAGTGGAGACAGCGATGTAACCTCACTACGGCTCCACCCTCACGTTAGCATATGTGAACTGATGAGTGAGTCTGTTGTGTTAGGTCTGCCTACCCTCTGAGCCACTGACTGATAGATAACACGTCACTAATTGCACCATTTGTGATTTGAATACATGGCGGGAAAGTTGCCACTGACACCCAGTTTGTAATAATCATAATACTGCAAATGCAGGAGCTTTCATCAGTGGACCACAGGCTTAGTCACCATCCTGGTACCTCATTCAGCGATAGATGGTGGCTTAACAGACATTTATTTAAATGAAAGTCTTTGAGATTATAACATTAATAAGCATGAGAAAAATTCAATAAAATTAAAGTCGTGTCCAGGAATGAATTAAGTACTTTATGTGTGTTTCTACTTTTTTCTGAGACTTGGAGGTTTTGTAGCATTGCTGCTAAGGTGTAGTGAGTCATCCATCAATGGTTTGGGTCAATGAGGGATGTTAGAGGGAGAGGATAAATATTCTACAACCTCTATCATGTATCAAACATGAGGAGGACATAAACACAAGAGAGCCGAGTCGGAAAAGGAATTCCTTATGTTCTGGAGAGTCATTCTCTTTGAAGCATACCATGTCCCATCAAAAGAAAATGCACACTTGTGCTGTAGCACTTTTGATGTGGTACACTTTCATTCGGCTCTTGATGTGTCTCTGAAGTAGATAGGTGAGACATCCCCTTGTTGGAAGACACACTTTGAAATGCAGGGCCGCTTTCACAGACATTAATTAAACCTTGCTTTTGACTAAAATGTCTTTCTCTGGAGACCTCCACTCTGTAGGTCTGGGATAAGACTTAATCCAAACTTCACTGCTGCACTCAAAAGGATGCCACATGCTGACTGCGCAGGATCAATTGATTTTACTGAAAGGAAGAAAGTCCCTGAGCTGAGGTTTGAGGGATATTATAGAGACAATATGTTTCTGATGAAATGACCCATAGCTTACATTATAAATCAGTGGTGGAGGAAGTATTCAGATGCTCTACTTATTGTGGCTATAATCAATATTTTTATTATGATGTATGAAATGACAGTGTGTAATGTGAGAGGTGTCAATGATGAACCTACAGAGTTTTATCATTGACTCTGCAGCTCGCCTCGGCTTTAAAGAGTTTTACAGTTAGTTTCACCTCATTGTTTCACTCACTTTGCTCACTGTGCACTACCTGTTCAGCACTAAATGGCAAACAGACACAGTTAGCTGTAGACTAGCTGGTGAACATAGTGGAGCATTTAGCAGCTAAAGAGCCAGATTTTTCCCTCAGGAGCTGGTAGAGAGCAGCAAAAACTTAAAAAAGAGTGAATATTGGACAGAAACACGACTCCACATGAAGGATGTTGCACCCTATCTGCTGGATGTGGAAATCAGCAACCATTTACTAATAACTTATCAACTTAAAAGGTTGATATGTTCACAACTTGTTTCCATTGCCCCCAATACGTTATTCAGCAAAGCACAAATCGAATATTTGTTTCATACAAATATTTCAAAAATGATTTGTTTTCAGGAAGAAAAACAAATCATGTCAGATACCAGCGCACAGGTCAGTTACATCACTATCTCAGTGTCTCTCCTCTGCTCCGCTGTTACGTCTATCAGCAGGTCTCAATGAGAGGAACCACATCCACCTGCTACATGACGCACATTTCCTTATTTGGACATCAGTCCTGGAGTTGGGGGTGTTCCCCAGAGATAAAGCTGAACTACTGACACATGCAAACTGCTCCTAAGGGACTCTCCATAACCTGTTGTTCCTCTTCTCCTTTCCACAATGTTAGGTTGTAAAAAATAGGCAATAAATGAAAAGTGCAAAGCAATAATCACCTTTGAAGTTCTTCTACACGTTACACAGTGTGCTGTCTCTGTGTTATGGGTGTATAAATAGGTAGAGGTTAAAGTTTTAATTCAGTAGTCAGCGCAGTCGTCGATGATCTGGGAGACTCCAGTTTGAGACCCGGTGTGGGGACCTCCTTCATAAGATAATTTATTCATGAACACTTATTGCAACACTTTAATTTTCTAAAATTGAAAGCATCATAAAAACAAAAACAGGATTTTTAAGCCTCTTTCCACTTTTATTTGAATACAAGTGAAAATACAAAATTTTGCTGCCTCAACAAATACAGATACAAATATTGGTCCATCTGCACATCCCTACTGAACAGGAGTATTGTTTTAGTTTAGCTATTATCAGTAAAAAATCTATTTGAAGTACGGGGTACTGATTATACAGTCATCTAGCTCTTATTCTTGTAGTTATATTACATATTGGATTATTACTGATGTAAACATATTTATGCATGTGTCAGTGTGTATATGTATATACAATATTTACTGCATGTTTAGGATATATTACTTTTTGTAATGTTTGTAATGTAAGTTTTTGTTTACCACAATGCAGATAAGGAAAATAAAATATTTTACTTTTCACTGAAACATTGCTTATACATTATTAATGTGTATTTTTTCAATGTAGGTGGTTGAGGAGGAGCTAATTTTAACCACTTTTAATCTATTGCAAAGCATTATATTTAGTAAGCTCATTACCAGTCCTGTATGCAAAATATTAAATTGCAAAGCAACTCGTAATTAAAGCTGTCTGATAAATGCAGTGGAGTAAAAAGTACTAAGAGGAGTAAAAGTATCTCAAAGCGGAAATACTGGGGAAAAATACAAGTATTTTAAAAGTATAGTACTTAGGTAAAAGTACTTGGTTACATTCCACCACTGTAAATATTTTATTTTCCTTATTTGCATTGTGGTACACAATAACTTACATTACAAACATAACAAAAATGGAAATATTCTATACATGCAGTAAATACTGTATTTACATATACACGTACACACTGACACATGCATAAATATGTCAAACAAAGGGATGGAAAGGTTATAGGTTATAGGATATATTTGAAGTCATCTAAGTAACTATATACATACATAGTTTATACTAACATGCACCAGTGTTTTTCACCACTTCACCATCTTAAAACACTGAAATCGTTAAAACTGAGGAACAACAGGAACGGATTTGTGCAAGAACATCTTAAACAAATCACAAGCTGTGTCCCAAATCCTACAACACACGAATTCTAAGCAGCATCTGAACATGCAGTGTGTTTACCCAGAAAAACAAAGACAAGATAAAGTATACTCAAAACACTCGCTATTCACACTGAAAAACCCTTGATTTTTGAGTGTGCTATTGTACTCTACTCTCCCATAATGCAGTGCACAAAGGAAATGGAGGAGCTGCTCAAGGCTGGACAAAATTAAACATACTTGTGAACAAAAAAATCCATATTTGGACCCATTTTTCTGTCTTTTTGTTCATATAAAACAGTAACGTCTGTCGATTTCTTATATACCAACTGCAAAACAGTATATTTAGGACACACTGTTACACTTTATTCCAGTTGGCATTACTAAATTCAAAATGTTTAAATAAAAAGTTCCTACAATCATCAACTTTATTATTCATATTTGTCAGAAAAACAAATTCAAGCTCAGCAATTAACCCTTTACAACTCTCATGAGATGCCTATATCTGCATAAGTGATTTACATATCATGAGCTCCTGAACACACAGTAAGCTTACAATCATCATCTTAAATATGTAAACTATCTCATATTTACCACTATTATTCCTCTTTAAATTATCTCGACAAAGTGGAAAACAACAATGACTGAACACAACAATACAAGGGAAATAATAAATGTACAAAAAGAAGGTCTCCTTTATATCAAAAGTGGTGTAAACTTCTAGTTTGAATGTTGGATTTCAGTGTAAAAGCCTTCGAAGCATCCCGTGCCTCAGAATCGCTCTCAGCCTTCACTGCTGTGATGTTGGTACTGAGGGAACATCTAGCGAGCAGAGGAACACTGTCCTTCATATCTCTAAGGGCTGATTACTGCCTTGAGGATCACAAGCCCAGCCATTCTAATGTTGCCATTACTCAAAGGAAAGCGTGCTACTTGACTAAATACATATATTAAATCTTTAAGAAATGGGAGCAATTATCCTAAAGAGCCATTTAGTTATCCAGGGGGGAATTTCCTTAGACACATTTTATCAAGGCTTCGGTGTGATGATGCATTTCTGTGAGATATTAGTATATTGGAGGAGTGGACTGGATGGCTAGAGCAGGGAGATTGCTCTGAGATGAAAACTAACCTTTTTTTTTTTTAAAACTGACAATTGGATGGTGTGTTTGCCAGGAGTCCGGGTGTGCTCCCCTCAGAATAAATACAAAACCATTCAAACATCTTATCTTTGTGTTCACAGGCCAAGGTGTTACAGCTACATGCAAAACAATACCATTTCAAAAAATTCAATCCTCTCATCTGCTGCTGCTAAGGTCGGGCTAAAACACAAAACAATACCTCAAATTGCAATCCATAAAGCGAACAGGGTGAAGCAGCAGCAGCAGCACTGTACCACTGGTTCACGGAGGAGAGATCAGATGCCGTCGGCATGTTTTGAAAGGGCATATGCATGAGCGTGTGCTAGTCACTTAAACCAGAGCTCATAAATGTAATCCTGTTTTCCTTACATTCCCCGGAGAACGCAGCTGTGAATACAATTCACCTCTCAGCAGTGGATGCGACCGAGAACAATGGAGATGCAGAGGTCAGGCTTGTGAAGAAACACAGCGCTGAGACCTGACAGGTGTCTCTGCTACGGTCGTGTCACACCGAGCCTGCCCACGCTATGCAAACAATGATGCTCATTATAACTACAGAGTTGCTGTCATACAGTACATCTTTACAGAAAGCAGCTTTATTTCCTCATGGTGCTGCAGGCTCATTCATGCTGTCTGCGCTGTCACGTTAAGATAAAAAACACAACAACAAAAGACGATCAGGCTTCTGGGATTAACCTGCCTGAAGTGATTAGGCTGCTACATCTGTATTATTTTAAACTGTAAACCACCTTTCCCTCCGTTTTGGGCTTTATGGTTAATCTTAGCTAAACAGTGTTGAAAATTGTCTTTGGAGCTTGTGTGTTCTAGTATGCATTTTTAGGCTGAATAACATGTGATACAACTGGTGTGTTCTCTGCCACCATCAATATCACATAACCGCATATTTACAAGGTATTTGGTGGTCTGTCATTGGTAAATACATCCCATGAACTGGACCGTGAACTAGATAAATGGGAAAGCAACTGTACATATTGGAAGCCATTGTTAATAACATTCATAAAAGAGCAATTGCTGAGATCTGGGAACACGGTGACTACTCTATGATGAAGTCCAATAGCACAAAAAACAAGGGGACTGTATTCCCAAGGAGAACATCAATTCACATCATTTCAGCACATATGTTTCCATTCAAGTGACAGCGCCCTCCAGCAGATGTGGTAATTATGGCGAGGGCGAAGGAGAAAATCAGGTGAGGTTAAGAAATAAAATATCAGACTTTAAGGGAAGACTGCTGTTAAAACCATCACCACAATAATACTTTATTCACATGATTATTATTATAACTGTTATTATACTATTTCCTAACCTTATCAAATTACTTATTTTAACCCAAACCATGATCTTTCCCTAAACCTAACTAAACCTTAACCATAACTTCACTCTCATAAAACATATTTATTTTACAACTGTGATATGTAACAGTTTTTGATCACCAATATGCAGGCACAGTGTTTTTGTAACTACTCACAATTCCAGAACAGGGAAACAAAAGTCCTGCAAACTGGAAATGATGTCAGTGATAATCAACACCTTGGAGTTGGACCAGGAGTCTGTAAACTCTGGTGGATGTTCACAACGGGCGGTTTAGGTGTTAATTTTATCTTTCAATACCTTTTCTCTTCAAAATAGTTTAACTAGCCAGCGGGTTTGTTTAAAACCTTTCTGATCATCTAACTTTTTAGCGATGTCACCGTGTTCCCCGATATCGGCAGTTAGCTTTCTGAGCGCAACGTTATTAGAACTGAAAGGAATAATGGCAACCCAAAAACCAAGACCCAAGTTGTTAGGATGACAAATGATTTTCTCTACTCATGTTCTTGTAGCAGCCAGGTTATGCTGTAAATCAAAGGCCTCTACACAAAAATAGACGTTACAAGGATGTATTTCGATGGAGAAATGCACTTTTTTGAGAAAACTAAAAAAAAAAACTTGTTTTCTTGCAGAATGCTATTTGTTACAATACATAATACACTGTTTTTGGACTATATTATTATATTATGTGTTAACAATACCGACTAGATATTAATGCCTCGCAAAGTGCAGATAGGAGTTTTTGCACTTGGTGCAAGTTGGAAGAGGTTCTACAAAACAATGCTCTAAATTAAGTTAATAATTAAAATTAAATTAAAAATGAAATTAAGTTAAAGTTAAGTTTTGTTGTGTGACTTTTCTGTCACAACAAAGGGCGGGATTATCTCGCAGACAGACTGAATATGAGCAGCCTTCCTTGTCCTCATCATCCAAAGTGAAATCTGCCAATGAGAAAATTCTGCAGATAGGAGGTTTTGCGCTTTGGCCATCGATTTACCTGATTTGCCAGCTATCCAAAATGTTTGGTTAAAGAAAACTTGCATTGTTAATAGAGGCATCATGAACAATATGTTTGAAATTCCTAGTGATACATAAAGAAATCAACTGTACATGCTAATGGGAACATGTGAAGACTGTTTCATTGTGGAGGAGGAGCAGGTTTGCTCTGGCCTTCAGGTCCTCTTAAGAACCCACCCTCATGAGCCACATCCCTTTGAGGATCCAAACCTTGAATTATTGGGACACAGCTGTTGTCTCCCTAACCATGAGGGACACCAGAAAACAAATGCAGTTTTCTCTCCTGGTGTACTTTAAATAAGGTAGGTTGGATATGTAATTTAGGTTTATTTGCAAGGTGGCAACTTTCCTTTATTCCACTGCTAAATGAAAAATTCTAAGCAACATGTTTCTGTCTCCTGCACTAAACTGTTAACATTCTAGGCTGGGAGGTTATAACAGGACTCTATTGAGGGGAATGCTGGGTAATGTCGTATGGTAAATGTGCTGAATGAAAAATCAGTTCACTTAGAGATCAGGCTAAGAAATGGATATCAATGCAAGATTTTAGGGATGGAATAATTGATGACATTTACAATTTAAATTCAATTTTATATTCAATTATGCTGCATACTATTAGCTATACTATGATACAATTTGTATTGAACTATAAATTAAATGAGATGATGCATGGAAATTACTTGCAGCACCATAGAGATCATTTTCTTTTTGTGTGGGATTAAAAACAAGTGTAAAACAGAATAAACCTGTATGAATTTCTCTCTTTTGTGACAGTGTTGTTGCCTGATGGCCCGGATGACAAACTGTCATTTTGTCCACAGCACAAACCTCCTCCTCTTTGTGTTATTGTTCTAACCGCGAGTGCTTTAACTTCTGTTCAAAAATTGCAACAATGTTACAATCAATCGTCCCCTGAGCTCTGAAAAATTCTCTCAGCACCAAATTGCAGCTGAATTGAAAGTTTTTAAGGTGACAGTGCAGAGTACGCAGGAGAGATGTTTACAAAACCAAATCATTTTCACCCTGAGTAAGACCAGGCTCCATCTGAACATCATCTTTATTATGACAGAGCATCTTCTGAATCCAACATCCACTACAAAGCCCGCTCTGCTACGGGATGTCATCGCTCCCAGTTATATGTTCTCTGAAAGAGGTTATATTTTCCTGCAGTACCTTAAACATGCACTAAAGCTCTGCTGGGCCTGTTTGAAGTCCAAGGAAGACCAAGCAGTGCTGAGTGCACAACTTTCCCTGCACTGAACACTGGCAACATGTGAAAAGGCAAAAACATACAGTAAGACCATGTGGTAGTTTCTGGAACGCTCTGACAGAGCTCGAATCATGAGGATCTTCAAAATTCTGCATAGGAATGAAAAAAAAATGTTTTCTGTGAAGCACCATTTAACAAAAAGTTGTATCACTTTCTGATAGTTCCATATAATCACATGATTAAATCGTTTTAAACATAAATAAACCAATAATTGATTAAATAATTAAAGAAATGATTAAATTCAACTCATTGCAACAAAATGTTTTCATCCAAATTTTCATTAGATTTTTTTTGTTTGTTTGCTTTGTAATTCATAAAGAGCCACAGTGAAACTGGAACTTCCAGGTCTGTTCCAGCAGCAATTTGTAATTGACATTTGTAATAATGTAAATAACTAAAAATCACCCTTGGAACATAAACTCACTCAACAGGATGTTGTGTTGTTCACTTAGTTTTTTTTTTTTTTTTTTAGAAAATTATCTAATATCGTTGTTTGTTCCATATTTCTGTTTTTTGCTGCCTTTGACAAACAGCATTTCCCATAAGCCCGAGACTGTGTCACAGCTCGACAGATGCACCGAGACCAAAGGCTCGTAGTTAGTTCAGACATGTCTATAAATTTTCATGGGAGCTTTAGTTTTTTGTAGGCTCATAAAATAATCATTTTACTTTGTTAAAATCACAAAGGTTTTAACTTCTGATAGTAATCGCTGTAATAAGTACCGATTTGTCCGAGAACATGGACAGAAACACGCTGGGCAGATAAAAGAAATGCTAAATGAGAGATTGTATTGAGTTATAAAAGCTTGTGGAATCGAGGCAGATGTGACGTCATGACTTTTGTCACTTCTCAGGACAGTGTCGTCACTGCTCTCTCACTTTTCACCCAATCACATACCTTCCTGCCTGTCTTAAGCAAACAAATTCAACTGCTACCAAATCATCTCATCTGCGTCACAGCTACAACGACCGAATGAATGAACTAACGAGGGACTTCTTCAGTAAATATAAACACAGACACAGTAACAAAGGGAGAGGTTTGTTAAAGTGTCTGTTTACTATGTTTATTCACAGCAGCAGCCTCTAATTGCTTAATTCAGAGTTACTTGGCATTGTTGTTGCTCTATGCTAACAGGAGCTAACTGGCTTGGTAGCAGTTGTTGAGCGAGCTTGCTTAAGAGAGGCTATGGGAATGTGATTGACAGGTGAGGGAGCTGTATCAGCACCACTGTCATGAGGCCTAAAATAAAAGCCTCATCAGATAAAATACCATTATGATATAGAAACAGACTTTTGAAAAAAGGCATTTTCAAATTAAACTGGAACTGTTATCATGGATCATATATGTTTTTATGCAATTTATTCATGTGATTATGTATTTTTATGTGTTTAATATTAAACAATTTCAGGCTCCATACTGATAAGTGAGTTTATTTGATGGTGCAGTAGATTTAAAACGGGTTATTTGTACTTACTCATCACACAGTGTGTAAGTACTCATATTAACACTTGTACAGGCCTGGATCTTAACAGCACATTGAGACATTCTTTAAAGCACATAAGGCCTGAAACATATTAATAATAATTTAATAAGGAACCACAGATTATTCTTTTCTGGAGCGATGAAATTCAGTGTGACATTTAAATTCCACAAATGAATGCGAACATTTGTGTCCAGTGTTGAACTCTGTGGGTATAAATCACATAAAATCTTATCATTATAAAGTTCAACTTCTTTTGTACAGTTAAGCTGCTGTTTTTGCCAGTCCAGGTTTCGCTCCCCATATGAATCCAAGCAAAGAGTGCAATCAGCCCCCCAGGGGTCTACAGAACTTGGCACAAAAGAATTCTGACTTTCATGCCTGAACCAGTGCAATACTTTATTCTTTAAAGAAGTCAGAATTAGAAACACTTCAATTGGAATTACTGAAATTAGAGTGTTTCATGGAACAGAGATTTTCAAAACCAGAACATTTCACATTTATCGTGAATGGCCTGTGCCTCTGCAGATGTATAGGCAGCAGTCTATACACATATCACTGCCTAGACAGTAAAAAACAGGTTACATTTTTTTTTAATTCATCTTAAAGCTGCACTTACCAATGTTTTATATTAGCAACTGGTCAAATGACTCTGTTGATGTGAAATGTGTTGCTTGGAGTGAATAACCTAGAGAATCAACCCCTAACTCTGCGGTTCTCCTCAGCTCTAATAAGCGTTTTAGTATCTTTCAGCCCATAGTTTTGGCTTTACAGCCCACAATGTTCATTGATAAACTGACTGTACATTACCTGCCCAGCACCACTGTATGCTGTATTAATCTAAGCATGTTTGTATGTGAGACTGTCCTCCCAAGAAAAATAACACAATAGGTTGTGATGTCAGTAGCCCAAAAATGACATATAGTTACAGTAGACAGTTGTACTGTTCACCGTACACTGTTCTCTGTAGCTCAGCAGAAGCCTTGGATAGGATCGAGTCATTTCCCTCTAGGATCCAACTAAGGCTCCCTAGTTCTGCAAAAACGTCAACCATAAAGTGCCTGATGGTGCATAACTCTGCATGCTCCATTTCACATTTGATCTATAAAATGATTTCAGAGATTGCAGCAAATTACATCATTTCTTGAAACAACATGGTTAAGAAAAGTTTGAGCAACCCAAAGCAAGCATTTCTTTTCTTTACTTTCACATCAGCACAGGGAGAGGATGCAGACCGGTGACTCATGTGCTGCAGGGTTGCAACATACTGGCCGCTGTACTGTTCATTTTGTCCAGCTGGTTTGGAGAAGTGCATGCAATGCATGCTCAACATGAAGACTACAGGGTGCGCCTTTGACGCGGGAAGGGTTACTGATGTTGATTGCCTGCAGCTGCCTCTGAGATTTTGGGCTAAATTGGTATGTTTTCCACAGCAGGACAGTCAGCATGGCCAATTCCCATCTAAATGAATGACACAGTGTAAAAGTAGGTTTGAAAAGTCAGTCAGTTAGTACATGCACATACAGATGGGTGACAAAGGAAAAACCGGTACAAGTCTGAATGCTGGACCCCTACAGTGATGGGATCTGGTGGCTCTGTTATGCCTTGGGGGCATTTTGCTGGCATGGTTTGGGTCCACTTGTCCCCTTAGAGGGAAGGGTCACTGCTAATCAATACAAAGTTATTCTGAGTCATCACCTTTATCCTATGATGAAACATTTCTATCCTGATGGGAGTGGTCTCTTCCAGTATGTCAATGCCCCAGTTCACAGGGCACGAAGGGTTAAATGTCTCTGTGGCTGTTGTGTGAATTTATCTCCTTAACAAGAATGCAGCAGAGATGATATAATGTGCTGTGGGTAGTTTGCTTGTTGAAGTTACAGTAAGCTGTCTGGACTCATTCATTCATTTGGAATTGATCCAGTTTTTAATTGAGTGGTTGTTCAGTCACGTGTTGCTGTTGTGTGATTTGTGAATGAGTGTGCAGGAGGTCTGGCTGCTTGCTTCAGTTCGTTTCTTCAGTTGGTTTTTAAGCTGAGTCGTATATTGAGTAATAGCTTAAAGTAACTAGAATAACAAGTGTTAACATGTCAGCTTTGTAGACTATATTTTGTATGTCGTGCATATAGATAAGAGTGTGTAAGTCATGTATTTGATACATACATTAATACTTTCTGATGTGAACCTACACTTTTAGATCTGTGAATGTTTTTAGTGTTACCTGTATCAGATTATAAGCTTTGTGGTACTTTATATATTTCTTAATACTAAGAAAATACATAGGAAACACGTGTAAATCATGTGATATCTTGTCTATTTTTGATGAGGACATAAATCTGTTGTCACAATAGAACAATACTACAAATTTGAATTTCACTCATTGTTGTAAAAATGACACATTCTGAACCACTCCACGGCTACAATCAGCACTCCTTCTTCTTATGTATATGCTAAATGTCTTTAAAGAAGCAGCCTTTTCACCACTCAGGGGTTTTTGTTTATGACAGCAAATTGTTTTATTGGCATATAAAATTACCCCCCACCCCTCCGATTTCATCAGGTGGGGGACAATGACATGGTATTATGTGGTTTGTTGTAAGATTCCATGTTGGTTTTCTTCCTGTCCTCCTCTAACTAATTTGAAGATTATTTTTAATACTTTTAAATAAAACCCTCAAGTTCATGGTGCATATTAGAGAATTTAAACATTAGTTTGAAATAATTATTTTATCATATAAATTCTAATATTTAAAGGTGGCCTTGTTGTTTTCATGCTTCTGCAGGCTGTTACTTTCAATTTTTACCAGGTCATGACGGTCTGTCAGTGAAGTCGTGAGCTGACTGGTTGAGCCAAAGAAATGCATCAAGTGATCTCAAAACTTGAACAGCTTCACTGAGTCAGTCTAGGCGCCAAAGTAATTTCTTTCATTGCAGCTGGTTTGGGACTCAACAGCTTTTTGGATTACATTATCTTTATTTTTTTACCTTAAAGGATTTCCTTTTTAAGAGCGCTTGTGTTCTTATCTGTTTTTGTTCAGTGTAAAGTTGTCGGTATCATACAGCTTGCTAACCGGTTAACATTTGACTGCAGAGTACTCTGAAATAAAGCACACAACAAACTTGGAATATTAATAAATGTGCACTGGAAGATATGGAAGACCACAACTCCCCTAGAGCTTGACAGACGTCTGTTCAACAGATGTTTTTGCAGTGTGGGCAGTGCACTTCTTGCAGCGTGGTGAGAAGTAACGTTAACGTTAGCAGTTAGCCAGAACAGCAGCAGCAGCAGCAGCAGCGGGAGTCACCGACATCACCAGCTGATCAGTCAGAGTCTTCAATATTAAAACACTCGGTCCTGACTAACACCAGACATTACACCACGCTAGTTTTTGTAGTTAAATTATTCACATTGATCTCTGGCTGCTCAGAAGTGTGTTGTACTAACATTATTACGTTAGCTCGTGGTCTGTTAGCTAACTGAAATCCATAGTTAACCTTAACTGCATTGTGTTAAACTTCATGTTACAAATCTAACTTGTCAACAGGCCTTAATGTTATAGATGTTAGCTTTGTATCCTCTGCGTTCAAAGGGCATGTGAGAGCACTGTAATGTGTGTTTAGCTTGTGTCACCCCCTGGCTAACTCAGCACTGTTATACCATTTCTATGTGAAAATATCACCCTGGTTTTTTTCATCTCTGTAACTTAGTAATTAATTACTCTAACATTACAGTAGGTTTAATAGAAATGGCAAAATGAGGCAAGGAATATAATCTTCCACCAAACTCTGTGAAATTATTGTGTATTTATTTTTATTCTTGTACTGAATCTTCTTTATCCATCTCCACCCAGGTTGATGCAGTTAGTTTCTACATACCCATTGGTGTATTTATGTATGCCCATTAAGTATTTTAATGTGTTATATATGCACAATACTGACAGATCATTCTGTGATGAAAGGACATGTCTCTAAATCCTGATGCCTGTCTTCATCTTATTCCTACTCTTCACAGGTGATGACCACTCCTGCTAATGAGTCCATTCTCTCCACATCATCCCAGGTCTCACTGTGCTAGGTAAGATTTTTATTTATTTATAAGTAGTTATTTGAAAATACACAGACAAAGCCAATTTAGTCAGCTCTCTTGTGGCAGTTGTGCTTGTTAAACTAAATGCCTGTTTTTAGACATTTATATTTATATTTTATATTTATTTTGGCTCAAACAAGTACCTTAACAGTCATCTGCTTAAACCTGTTCTTATGTACTAACTCACACAAACAACGCTGTCTCTGTTGTGTAAGTTTTAAGCTAATATAATTGTTGTCAATTCAGTGTTTGATTATTACTCATAATCCTGTGTGCGACCAAATGGATGCTGTTGATGGAGATCTGACCTCACTATTGGCTGTCCTCTTCACATTTTACTGTATGTTCACTGTTGAATATCAGGAGGAAACAACAACATCCCTGGAGTCTGTTCAAAAGGTATTGCTCATCAACATTTCTACGCCACATCCCATTTCCTGTACATTCTTTTTACTTGAATGTTCCCTATTATTGTTAAGATTGCTATCTCGATGTCTTAAAAAGTTTGTTACAATAGGTAATTAAAATCTTGTTAGGCGTAACCTATTCTACAAAAGCTTACTTCTGTTGTCTTTTGGACTCTTTACACGTGCACAAACACCATTTTGAAGACTCTATGGACACCTGCCTACCTGGTGACTTGACATGTATGTTTAGATTACCCAAGAGTGTTTTATTTTATTTGTTTATTTCTTGTATAGCTAGAGGGGACATGGTAGAGGTTTTCAGAAATCATAAGAACTGGAAACACTGAAAAGAAACCATTCTTATTTACTGTGTTAAGTCGATGCCAAGGCAGTCCAAACATTTCCTGCTGCTGCTACTTCATATTAAAAGCTTCTTACTTGTACACCACTGTGTGGGTTTAATATGAAGCATGTACAGGAAACGCAAAACTGAATGCATTATTGGTCAGTAAATATTGGTCTACACAGCAAAATGTTTTGTGCTGTTTGGTCAGCGGAGGCTGTTTCTGCTGCCTCCCCCAACCTGTGAGCAGCTGTCTTCCTCTCCCTTCCTGCTATTCCCAGAGCTGTGAGGGTCTTCCACACAGACGGCGCCAGGAAATCCCTGAAGCCAACCTCATTTCGAAATAGCCAGGCCTGCCACCCTTTGTCCTTGCATTGCTGGACCAGGTCCTGGTATTTGGTGGCTTTCCTCTCCGCTACCACTTTGGATCTGTCTTCCCACAGGACCGTCAGTCGTACACTGATCGTAGCAGGAAAGAGATGCAAAAGGGCTACAGTCTCCAAAGTTCAGGCCAAATGATCTTTCGCTTTGGCAGGTCATACTTGGTCCAGGCTCCTTGTGATCCAAGTTCCACAGCCCTTGACCTTCGCCCTTCCTCCCCCTGGTGTCAGACCTCGGCTTGGATCATGTCTCTCCTCTGCCTTGGATCTGCTTTCCTCCATTGCTGAAAGTGAGTGATTCAGGGTCCTTCTCGCCCCATACAAAGGTCCCCAATGATGTCCTTAAAGTTCAGCATGCTTTCTGCCTGTGCCACTGGTGTGTCAACTGCTCACTTGCCTCCTGACCTTGTGGTGACGCTTGCACCTCTGGTCTTTTCATCGCTGGAGTCTGTGCATCATCACAACACTTTGCCACCTTGAACTCTTTGACCATTGATGATAGAGGTAGCTGTAACTGTCCTGATCTGATGTATAGCCCTATTGACATGAAGCTTGGTGGGACTCCGAGCCACCTGAGGAGGTGTTTGCTCACTCTTCTCTTGACTCCTTCCACTGATGTCATACGCACTTCATAGATAGTCAGTAGCCACATGAGTCTTGGTAGCAGACCATGCTGGAGGAGCCAGGCCTTAAGCTTTCCTGGTAAGCCTGATCCCTCTATCTTTTTCAGCCATTCCTCTGCCTGTTTCTCTGTCCTGGATACGTTGCTTCTCTCAGTGAGAGAGGAATCATACCACTTCCCTAAGCATTTTATCACCTCGCTTGTACATAGGTTGAAGTTTTTATGGTTAGATCATCCAAAAAGTCTCTTATTGGATGTTGGCAAGTACCAGACTCCATTATTGGCCCTCTAGATTCCTTCCCTGCTGCTTTTATGAGCAGATTAATTCCCATGATAAATGAGATGAGGAAGCTAGTGTAGCCCGTTACGATTCCTTTTTCCAGGTCCTGCCACTGAGCTGTGAAATGGGCGGTCTTTAACCGTAACTTCAGTCCTCCAAAGTAGCTGGTGATCATTGCCTTTATGTGGTGGGGGATATGGTAGTGTTCCATAGATGTGTTGATGAGGTCATAAGGGATTGATCCATATGCATTGGCCAAGTCGAGCCAGACAACTGTCAGATTGCCTTTGCTCTTCTTGGCCTCCTGAATCAGCTGGTTGAGGACACTCGTGTTATAAACACCAAGAGAAGCCTGGGATGCCACCCTTCTGGATTGATGTATCAATATACTTATTATTCATCATGTAGGTAGTCATCCTTTTGGCCAGGACAGTGAAGAAGAGTGCCTTCGACATTCAGGAGAGCAATGGTTCGGAACTGAATAATCTCAGAGGAGTCCTTTTCCTTTGGCACAAAACAGCTCTCTGCTCTTTTCCTGGATGATGGGATGATGCCTTTTGTCCATACTCTTCGCAAAACTTTTCATAGCCTGCGGAGTAGCATCAGACATCTCTTGTATACTTTATAAGGCACTTGGACCTGGGGAAGATGCTGATTGGACTTTCTGTGCGATGTCTTCGACTTCTCTCTTTGACGATTCACTGGTGTCAAGATCTTCCCCCCTAAGAGTTTCACTGTGGCTCTTCTTTAGGAACTTCTCCACAACCTTCCTAGGGCTGATCAGTCTCCTGGATCTTGGTTCAAAACCCAACAGAGTTTTGAGTTTCACCCAAAACTTCCTGACTGGAGTCCTCCTGCATCGAAGTGTCTCGACTGTGCATTGCATGTTTCTTCCCTTTTCCCCTTTTGTTCTGGATTGATGTACCTTAAGTCCCTTTGTGTTCTTGCAAATCTTCCCACAATGGCACTTAACTTCTAACACTTCCCCTGTGAGTGTGGTTTGGGTGAGCCGTCTCGTTATCCATGTTTTCCATAGCCATTACCGTTGTGTCCATCTCGTTGAGTCTCATGAACTTGGATATGTGAGAAGATGTGAATTATTTTGTTTATGCATTTATTCATTGAGTTGTAAATATTGTTGCGGTGTGTAGCTGTGTAATAGCAATGCACTTTAATTTCAAAACACTCCACTTTTGGGCATAAGCTTGACTGGATGAGTTGTTATTTCATAGTACATTGTTAAATGTTCGGAAATAATTAATACAATGTTTCTTTTGCATTACTTCTGATTTAGAGCCAAAGCTTAAGGATGATGTTGACAGCTTTACTGTTATACTATTTTGGCCAAAGATTGTTGGTGTACCCAGCATGGGAGATTTGTAAAATGTGATCTCTTGATATATATGTTGTTGTCATCATCTTGTCATCATCTCAACATGTCCTGCTGTATGACTACTAATGTTGACGTTCAGAACTGTCCTGCGAGTCGCGACAGTTTTTTAAAAAACGTAACTATGATCGTCCCCTAACATCACGTCACTTAACATTAAGGAAGTAGTAACTTTAACCTACACTACATGTTTCTCTAACCTTAACAAAGTGATCATTTTTTAGGAAATGCTCCTATGTGTTGTTCTGGAGTCAAATGGTCAAACTATGTATTAGGTTGTTTAATTTGGAGGACTTGTTGTATGTGGTTGGTGTGAATGTTCAGCCTGGCTGTACATACATTTCAGTCAATTTTGATGTTTTGCACTGATTATTTTTGCACAGAACAAAGACTGTGGGTTTTCTCTCCCATCTTTTGCAGTCTATTTGCAGTAGAAAGGATCATTTTACAAACCAGTAAAGACAGGAGGAATGACTATAGCAACCAAAAATTATTTTCGATGTACCTATAGAAACAGGCCTAAGTATTAAAGACTTTTAAAAAATCTGAACCTACCCTTTAAAAATAATTACAGTGTTTCAAAATGAATATAGTATTGATATATTGATATTAACTATACAAGCGGAACCTTTACCATCAGATAACATTGGCTTGTTTGTATGCTTGCTACGCTTCCTTATCCCTGTCACACTACATTCCTCCTTCAGCTTGTGACTCAGCTCAGGATGAGTTTCCCGTACACCTGTAAGTCCCACATGTGTACAAGTGTTATTGGAAGAGAGGATGACATTTTAAACAAATTGTCACCTAATCTGTCTCGGTAAGGGCACCACTTGATAGGTGAACTTGGAACTTTGAGGGAGATAGCTTTTGAAATGTCACCTGCAATGAAAAATAACACAATGGTTCACAGATAAAGGGAAATATCCTCCGTTTTCCCAAAGGCTCGATGCACAGTCTGTGGCTGCCACGAATTACATGGAGTAACTACATCACAGCCCTGGAACTTGTGAGATTCATGCTTTCTTTCATAACCAAATTTTATTATTGTGTACATTTACTTTACAATCTGATATTTTTTCAATTTTTGATTTCATTTTCTAAAACAAACCTTGGTACTGTAATGGCTCCTTATTTTCACATGAATCATAGATCTTTTTTGATTTTAGAAAGATCCATAACAAAAATAATTATCTTCTCTTCAGGGAGAAATTAGTATGTGGTATCTTTCAGGGCAACGCCACCAGATGTACAGCACGGCGAGGCAAACAGTAAAAGATGTAAGAGGGATGAGACAAATACTGATAACATGCTGGCAAGTGGCCCCACTCTGGGAGTTATAGAGGAGCTGGCTGGTAATCTACTCCAAAAGTGGCTTGCATTGGGAAGAGAGACATGCAGAGTTAAAAGCAGGAACAAATCCCCCCATCCAAATGTGCACCTCTGTTCTTCCCCATGACTTGACAGTTGGTGCAGTGAAATACTGGGCTCCAGGCACTGCCAGAAGGAATAAAACCTCCACTGATTCCTATCCAATTTGTGGTGGCCAGGTTATAGACTTCTGCATTCATTGGAAAAGACAAGAGTTTTGGAATTGGCATTCTGCAAGGTTCTCTTGGAGAGTGCAGGCGGGCAGTGTTGCATTTGGGGGATTGATGGTGTTTTCTGGCACGGAGCGGAGCGCAAACACACTCAGTCAACAGCTCTCCAGGCTGGGCTGAAAGTGGACCCTGTGCTGAAGATGGAACCCAGCACTCTAATCCAGCAGTCCACTGTAAAGCCACTGCCCTCCCGAAGGCTGTGCTTTCACATGTCAGCGCTGCCACATGGTCCCGCAGTAATTGGGATGGAAAGAGAGCTCTGGGTGGGTGGTGGTTTGTGCTGTTCTGCTGGTGAAAATAATTTGCTATTTCCACTGCGAACAAGAATAGAGTGATGTAATTCTGGTCCCATTTCTCAATCATTTCACACCATATGACTCCCATCCTGACTGTAATTATTGCAACAATGATGCAATGAACCCATAACAGTAGCTTCTTTGCTATATACAGGAGCAGAGCCGGATTAAATGGATAGATCACACTAGGCAGACGGTATTTTTGTCCCCCCCACCACCCCACTTTACACATAAAGAGTGAAATTTACTATGGGTATACAGACCATAGATTTACATGAATGTATTGCTGAAGTACAGGCTCAACACACATACTACAGAAAAATGTAAGACAACCAAAAAACCATAGATAGACATGGGCCAACAAATACCACACTAACCCTAACACCAATAATCAAATCTGAATGCAACTCACATCCCAATGCAACACATCATGCTAAATATCATTATTTCAATCATAAATGGCCTGTATGTGGACTACATGCAAAACCATTACAGAGTATGTCTAAAAATACTATTACACACATATACCAAGTAAGGCAAGCCCAATAATGACTGAATGATCATAGAGCGTGAGGTGATGTGAAGGTATAAGGAATAGCACATAGAGACAGTGTATTGCAATGCGTACACTATTTGAAATTATGGTTGTTTTGCTGTTCTGTTGTTTTCAGAATAGTGTAATTGTGAGTCATCTTCACACATGGATACATGCACTAAATTAGGTATCACCTGCTTTTAACACCCTTTATACATTGTTGTTAATGCATTGTCTTCATCCGTTGTCCATTCTTGTTGCTTGGTGTTTTTGTGTGGTAGAGGAATCATCCCTGGCATCTGTCAAAGTTGCAACCTGCTGCTGCTCTGCTAATATAACGGTGGGGCTACAATCATCGGCCTCTGCTGCCAAGTCTTCGGGTGTAGAGGGTCTTGCAGCAGCCGGTAATTGAGGCTGGCTTGTGGGCTTTGAAATTGCAGGGCCTGAGAGAAACTTTTGTAAAGCCCCTCTCTGTCCTTTTCTTTCTCCCTCCTCATTTTTCTTTCTTTTTTTTTTTTTGCGCATTGCTGAACCTGAAAGCTGCTAGCCTATATGTTGCTGCTGCTAACATATGAGCATGACCTCCACTGAACCAGAAATACTTTTTCCTGCACATTGGTGCTAGTGTAACATTGTGTATGTTGTTGTTTTTTTAATTAATAAATATATCAACATTGAAGTAAAGTTTTAGATCAGATTTTTATGTTTTTAAAATATATGTTAAACTTTATTTAATGGAGGCAGTTGATGTTCTAGTGAGGCCCTAGGCATGTGCATAGATCTGGCTCTACAGGATATGTATAATAGAAAACACACTGTTCCAAACAGTATGTGTATTACACATGTGCTCTGAGAACAGGGATGCTGAGAATGATCAGAATGCTTTTTCCTTCAATTATTATTACCATACAAGGTTTCTCTTACCCTCGGAGAGCCCAGTTGAGCAGCAGTGACTGAATCCTCTTACGCTGCTCTTTTTGCCACACCAAATGGCCTATATAGTTAGTTTTACTGCAGCAGCCCCACAAGCTAACACTTCCTCCAGCTAATAAGCTGTCTTATGCTGAGTAATCACAGCCATGTACCTCTGGCGCATCTAAAAGTGCAGTTTAAACATCTTGAAAAACCACAAAAATCATCATCTTTGATGAAAATGCCAATGCAAAAACCTTCGAGGTGTCACTTTTTTCATGAAAAGCTGTCCTATTGGGTCTTAATTACAGTAATAGAAAAGCTGAAGAGGCATTTCCGCAGAGGCTGTATTAAGATGTACTTTTCAGAAAAAGAAAATTCATGCTTGTGAGATTAGTGCTTTATCCAGCATGATGATTTTTGGAGGCTGTGGAACATATGGAGCAATGTCAGAGGCAAATGTCATTAATATATCAGATCAAACACATAACAAAGTATCTTCAACAGGGTTATCTGTCAGAAGCAGGTGTAGATTTCAAGGCCTGCTGTGGGGTATGTTCATCTCAAATTATTTCTCCTCATGTGCAGATACTGTATTATTTTCTTTCTCACTGTCAAACCTTCTGCTTTGGCTCAGCACATATGCAGTTTACAATAATGATGGTGGCAGACTTACCACTGAAATTCTGAAAGTCATTTTTGAAACATTTTGATTTCACACAACAAAAGCAGGCTTCTCATTTCTAGCCAGTGACTGGATTTTGTCAGCTGAGATGACAACTGTTGCTAGCAGATTTGTATTAGCTGTCTAGCTAATACTAAAACTCAGTGAGTGTTTTTCCAGCCTTTACATTTTTAAAATGAGTAAAAGGGTCTTAAATATGCACATAATGGCTTCATATGATACAATCCTAAAGTTTAACGCTACATGTCCCAGTTAGAATATAAACATCTGCACCAGCTGATGATCCATGTCGAAACCATAGAAATAAAGGATTAAGATTGGCTGTGTGTTGCAGGGTAGAGCTACCTAGCCCAAGTATTATAGGATGGTATTATAACTAAATACATAACTGAAATGTTATTTGGATGCTTACTATAGAAGAATATACTTGGATAAGCAACACAGCTAGCTTCATGCTTTAATGTCATATTTTCAAATAGTATGCTTCACTTTTACAAGAAAAAAGGATTGAGGATAAGAAATAACTGGGTGGGGTTACTGGTAAACTGGTAAACCTCCTCAAACCCGATGAGGAGCAGTTATTCTTAACTCTATAATACTAGCATCTCAAATGTTCCAGTCCTGAACAGATATTCTTCTAACGTAACCCAACATACTATAGTTTGTGCGATTACCAGATGTGAGGGGGTATTAGCTGAGATGCTAGGTCTAGGTAGTGAACTAGTTAGCTGAACATGCTGAAGTTTGCAGCTTATATTGGGGGGAATAAACAACTATTCCTTACATTCTTGCTCTTCTGTTTTTGATTTTGGAAAAGTGACTAAAAAACAAACATCACCCAAACTCCTTACAGAGTATCACTCATTTTGGAAAGCTTGACAGACCTGCTGTGCCCAGTTATAGTTACTAAGCTCTGATTGGACAGTTGTTGGTCTGGGGCTGGGTATTGGGAATAGTCAATTACCAAACCCACCAGTCCAAAAGAAAAAGTGCTGCATCTGCATTGGTCCTCCTGTCTCCACTCGTCTTGGAGAGCTCCTCAGCATTAAAAGGCAAAGTGGATGTTCACTCAGCTTTTGGCTTGGAAGCGACTGTTTTCCTGTTGAGCATGTCTGCCCTCCTCCAAGCTATTATTCACTTTCTTCTTGTCTGGATTTCACTTGATGAAAACTGAAATTCTGCTTATTCAGCCATGCTAACTATCCAGTTTTCTTCTATTTATTCCAAAAACAAAGTGCTGCCACTGCCATAAAGGTAAATGTCCTGTCCACAAAAACATTGTTTGCCTTGTGAATGTGGAGGTGGGTCTTGCCTCAAATCCATGTGCGTTTGGATTAGAGTCCACTGAAGAAATATGATTGAATGTTGGACTATAAAGGCATGCAAATAATAATCTTACCTTTCTCATACATATGTCCAGTGGCCTCTTATATGTCTTATAGTGTATGTCAACATAATGGAGTGACACACAAATAGAATTAAGTGAAATGACAAAGGACGAGTGCAACTGCTTTACTGTTTTGTGATAGAAATAATATAGGATAGGGTGTACAATGTTTTCAGCAAGACAACCACACATAGTCAGGTATCATTCCATAATATTTTGAAATGACTGAGAAACAAAGTCTGTATCAAGTGTTTGTGTGGACCAGAGTTCATGTATTGCTCATTATGGAACACAGTAGGTTTGTTAGTAGTTTTCATACAGTATATCTTAAAGCTGCAGCCTACTTATCCCGGGACAAGCTGATCTCTGGTTTGAGATAATAAATGCAAAAGTCTGCACATGCCCATGCCCAGCTTCCTGTTCAACACCCAAATAATGTCATGTTTATACAACATAGACTCGACAGCCTCAGGTGTTTGCTAACGCTACGAGCTGTCATGTGTGAGAGGTAGCGTTCTGCTATTTATACTTGACGTATGAAATGGACCTCGGAGTCTTGCGTATTACGTCACGGTGAGGGAGGGGCACTTACAAGCTAATGTTGAGCAGAAAAAGCTGTTTTTATACCCAATATGTGTATTGTTTGGAAAATTAATTGATAATGTGATAATGTGTACGGTGTAAAAAACTATAATTTTGTGTGGAGTACCTCTTTAAGTACAGAGTTGGAGGCATAAAGACTAGAGGCAGGGATAAAAGGCTTGCCCGGCTCTCTCCGAAGTTCAAAAATACACCTACCAATGCCTTCAAAGCTCAGTGATTAACAATTAATTCACAGCCTATGAAACCACACTTTTACATGTGTTTCTGTACAGATTAAACCGACAAGATATCCATTAATTGGTGAGCTTCACAGCAAGCTGTTTCCCGCTGGTTCCAGTCTTTATGCAAAGCTAAGCTAATGGACTCCTGGCTTCATCTCATTTAACTCTGAGCATGAAAGCAAATACAGTAAGTGTACTTCCAGGCATACTTTTTATGACGACAGCAACTGATGATCTAATTTTTACCGAACCCAAGTGGTCAGAGTTCTCACTCTGATGGAGCGATGTAGGAAGTGTACTCATAGTGTGGTTAGTACATGCTTGCATCAACTTACTTGTGGCTACAGGAGCAACGGAGAACATTTAGACCAAACCGCAGCAATGACGAGAGTATGAAGATCCAATTACTATTTCAACTGACCATAGAGTCACAAAACTGAAAAGAACTGAAAGATCATTACTTTAAAGCTGAGGTACTGCTTTGTTGGCCATTTGGGTGCAGCCTAAACTAATAGTGAACACAACACTGACATATCATCACCTTTTAAGCTTATATGTTGAACTTGTTCTTATTTTCCTATCCAGCAATAACAGATTAACATTATCATTCATTTGTAGTTGTGTTTCTTGCCCGTTGGAGAATGTAAGTCCAATATTCTCTCTCTTTTAGTTCCGTTTTTGCTCGCTACCAACTCTTAAGGGAAATATCTTGGTCTTAAGGTGTTAATTACTCAACTGTCTGTTTGCCGTTTGGTGGATTTTAAGAACTTTTTTGCTGTAAAGTGCTACCTGCTGTGGCCGAAAACGATGCTATGAGAGCACTGAGAGTGAACTAAAACAGTAAAGTTGCAGCCAGACAGCTAATCAATGACCTGAAACTCACTATGAAGATTTGTAAAGCCAAGAGGAGCTGCGGAGTCGCTGATAATTCTCTGTTAGTTCATCACTACAAGCATTGACCAACACATCACACACTGTCATTTGACACAATATTGTTATAAAAATATTGATGGACACCGATTAAACAGTGTAAAGTATGACCTCACACTCATATTACACACATTAATAGAACCAATTGTGTATGATATGCATTAACATTAAGATCCATTATAAATAAATATGTGTGATCATACACACTGACATACATCTGACGTGAGGGACGTCATTTCTACTTCAAAGAATTTCAGGAGTAAATCTCACTCCATCCTATAAATTGTTAAAGAGTGTGTGTGCTGTTGTGGAACAAGTGCAACTCCCCAGAGAGCGCGGCCCAGTCAGATGTTGGGATGAAACGCTACCTGCATGGGAAAGTCAAGTGTGACTTAGTGTGAAGGTGACAGACAGGAGGCCTGTTTGATCCCGCCAGTGTACCCCCTTCCAGGACTCACACCTGATTGATGGAAGCTGTCGTGTGCTAAACAGATCTATATTTCTCCCACTGCTTCATATGCTAAGGCTAGACTGTCGAGTTACTGTGTACCAGCCTCCTTCAGTTGCCCCCGCCACTTCATGTCAACCGTCATCTGTTCCTGGAAACCTCTTTTGTTTTTGTTTGTTTTTTTTTGTCATTGAAAATGCATGTCGGTGTCAGTCGTCTTTTAGCAGAAAGTGGGTGGCTAGCTGTAAAAGCTAGGCCTTCTGATGGTTGCTGCATATATCATCGCCATGAACAGGACACAGTGGTAAATATTAAATAAGTGAGCTCTGGCTTTAAGTGGGAAGGGCCTGGCTGCTCCTCTGGGAATACCCATTTGCTTTAATACTCCTGCTTCTGTTCTTCCCATTTGGCTCAAATTAGAGTGTTGGAGCTCTATTAAGTGGAGGACAGAAAATGAAGATTTGATAAAGCTCGTGCCAGTGTCTCAGCGGGGCATGTTTTATGGATGTGTGCTACCGCAGCTGAATTCCAGCCTGCTTGTCACTCTCTATCACTGGTTTATTCAAGGCAGCCTGATATTTTGCTGTTTTGCTTTCTGCTTACCTGTCTTATTAGGGTGTTAATCTCTCTGGAGTTTAATGGCAGCATAAAACCTGTTCATTTGGTGCATGCTGGCTGCCACACTCTTAGGCTTAGGTCCTGCTTTAATTAATGTCTCAGTAACCCACCGCAAGATCATTAAGGGAGACGCTTCTATTATACTCCACAGAAATATGGAGAAAATTCAGTTAGTATGTTTTACAAACATATTTCATATACTGAATGTGTATACTGTGTATATTCATACATACATCAGCAACAAGCACTGGAGAGCCTTGAGTACAGTTCTCATTACTACCTACTGCTACGTGTTTTGATAGATGTTGTCACCAGTTTTCACTGCACATTTTCCACACTAGTGTGAGTTTCGGGGGACTGACTCTCATTGCACTGATAATAATCGGGGAAGCACTGGAAGTGCACAAAGTTTGTTCATCTGCTGTTAGAATACACTGCTTGCACTACCTACTGCTGTGTGTTTTGTATATTTTGTAAGATGTCTCCGGTGTGAGGTATCTTTATATCTTTTTTTTACATTAAAATACTTCCTCCTTAATTTAAGTGGCAATGTTGAGTTCACAAGGTCCTAGTTTACTGTACAGGGGTCATCATGAGGTCAGCGTGGATTGCAGGGCCTTCAACTAGAGAGTGTTCACATCCTGCATGTATTTAGGTTTCAGCAACTAAGTACTTTGGTTAGGATAAGGGAAAGATTGTGGTTTTATTTCAGTATTAAAAGGGAAAATGTGTCCTTTGTCATGTTTTTATGTGGGATTTTTTTATATTTAATGAATCATCTTTCCCAAACATTAACCATGTGCTTTGGGTTGCTAAACATAACCATCAAAACATTAATCATTAACATACTTACCATGATATTATAGGCGAAAAAAAGAAATATGTTGTCAGTGAACATTTTGCCGATTCTTTCAGTATGAATATTTTTCATTTCAAAACATATTAGCTGCTGCAAATTAGTTGCACATAAATTTAATTTCTAGAAGTTAGGGCTGCCTAAAGATGCTTCTCCCCAAGCTTGGTGCCATTTTAGGAGGCAACGCCTTAAAGACTAAAGTAAGGGAACAAAATTCTGGATAAACACCTCGGTTTACAGTATATGGAGATGGATACGTATTGTACTTCAGGACAATTTGTGCATTTTATGCTACTTTATACTTACACTCAACTACTTCTGAGGCAAATATTGTATGTTTTACTGCACTTCATTTATTAAGGGCCCAAGCACGAATGTGCGAGGAACCTATTTTTTTTGTAGAAAATTATTATTATTATTACTTAGTGCCATCTACTGACAACAGGAAGTCAATCTTACGTGACAAACATCATCCGGTTTACATGAAATTTACATGGTGTACAGCAACATGACGTGTAATTAGTGGGTGTGAACACAGGAAGTGATATTTAACTCCTTTGTGCAATGTCTGGTATGCATTGTTAAGAATATCAGACATTCAGGTGAGTCAGGCGAGCTGCACTAAATGTATCGCTGCATTAAAGACCCGTTTATGTGCTGCCTACTCACTGTCTACTGGCAACAGGAAGCAAGCCTTATGTGACAAACATTTCCTGATAGTGGACACAGGAAGTGATAGTTATCTCCTACGTGCAATGTCCAATATTCATGAAAATGTATATCCATGTCAGATGCCCTCTGGTAAATGTATTGCTGCATTAATATTTCCACTTATGTAGTATTGTCTACCGGTGACAGGAAGTGAAGCCTAAATGACACGTAGTTCATCAAATGTATACACAATTTCCAGTAAGTCATCTCCAGCGCAACATATTGCACACAGGAAATAATATTTTACCCTTTCACACAGTGTCTAATAATCTGAAACTTCTGAGCCGTGTCAACCGACCTCCAACAGCGATACCACGGCTGCTGCTCCCTCCCACATGCGCGAGGTGCGAAGGCCCATTTATTTAATTTAGTGGTTATTTTGCAGATTCTTCACAGTAGAATAGAGAACGATCATCTTATAAAAATGCATTGTTGTATCTTAAACTACCCAGTGGTATGTAAAGTAGTTGAAATTAACTCCACATGCACCAGCTACAACATTAAAGTGCAGCTGACGTGGTAATGCATCAGTAAACATAACACAATTAGCTCTGAAAGAAGCAATAAGTACTCTAAAAGGCTACTGTAATGTTTGTGGGTCGGTTGTGAATATTTCTTATCAGCAAGAAAAAAACAACTGAAAAACACAATCTATGTTGTGACTAGTTGAGATCATGTAGACTTATTGGGGTCATACATTGCAATATGTAAACTTTTATTTTTGAAACTCAATAATGACCTTGATTCAAAGACAGAGATCTTGTGATGCAGCCATGAATAATTTTGTGCAGCACTAAATTTCAGGGCATTACATTTTCTGCCAGCAAATAATGAAACACTTCTCACCTCATATATTATAAGCTCACCTTCACTGGTTCAGTCAGACACATTATCATTTCAGGAGATGAAACAGAATGGAATCTGTTTTCTTTGTGTTTATTTTACTTCATTGTGTTATGTATATTAAGTATTAAGTAGGAATTATCAGTTGCTTTCATGTGGGTGCTACCAAGCATTACAAATCATGTTTCTATAGTGGGGGAGGGGGGGGGGGGGGGGGGGGTGGGGGGGGATCATGTTTAGCTGTACATACATGTTGGTGATTTAATAGTTGACAAACCCATGTTGTGTATTTGAAGAAGGTTATCATCATGTTTGTGTTTGGATTACCGTTTGAACCTCCAAATGTCATTATAATCGAGTAAACAATAAACTTTGTAAATAAAGATATTGACAGTTCTTATCGGTCCTCAAATACATCCTGCCTCCGTTGAAATTAGATTTAATTAGCTGCTTAAAATAACCTGGACTTTAATTAACCAGATCTTCTTAATCGAAACTGTGCACAAACATCTTAATTAAAATCATTTTATCTAGCTCTAAGATGACCGGTAATACCTCACCCACTAATCGCACCACTCGCTGAGAGGCAATATTGCTGTGAAGAGGAAGCAAAGTGAAGCACAAATGGGGGATGAGGGCAAAGATAGTGAGAAGAGGGTCTCGTTGACTTGTAATGAGGACGGTATTGCTGTTGGAAGCATAGCATGCAATATGTTATGGATTAGTGTCATACAAGATACCGTTTCTGGCCTGCAAACATTCACGCTGCATATTCAGAGGGGATGTTGTCTTAATGATTTCACTGTTGCTCATAGCTCCAGGCTGGCTCACTTACAGCACTGTGATCCAATTTATAGCTGTAGGCGTTCCAGCCCATATATAACTGTGTCCAAATTCAGCTTGGTTTATGTCTGGGCAACAAAGTCATGACGGTAAATCCCGCTGCAGTAAATAATATGTAAATCTCAGTGACAGGAAGATATCCGACTGTTGTTTCAAAATAAGAGGTCTTCCATTTTAGAAAATCATAGCACATTTATAAGAGACGATTTATAGCATTTAAGCAGACTGCAGCACAGTGTTTGAAGTGCTCTGTTTACAGAATCAAAGCATTTATAAAGTCTGCACTGGGACAAATTCCAAATAGCCCAGGGCCCTGTTTATCAAAAGTATCTGAGGGCTAAGATGAGGTCAGCCCTCAGATGCTGCTGGAGTTGGAGCTCAGAAAGGTAACTCTTCTGAAATATTTAAGGTGATGAAAGTAAACTTCTCCCAGCACACTGATATATACCAACCTGACAAGTCTTTAATGCATCACGTGCAAGAGAAACAATGGAAGGAAAGAAAACATGCACTGTTGTGGTGGTTGGACCACTGTGGTGACTGCTGTGTTGGAGACAGTCTGGATTTCATATACAGGAGTTTCCTGCAGTCATGAAAACCCTGCACATGTTGGTTTCCAAATTTGTGTAAATTGTGAAATATCATTAAAAATCTGTTGTTATTTTCGCTGCTTTCTCGGGTGTTGTCCAGGCGCAGAGCAGTAGGAGTGCAACTGTGAATTACTAATCTGATATTCAGACTAATTGCCATTTTTTTTTTGCCACCTAATTAATTCAGCCTGACATAGTGTTCATGTTTGGTGAGTTTCTTTTTCTTGACACAGACGCTGTAGTAGCAGTTGACTTCATGTTTATTCTTATTATTACATATATTATATCGAAGAAACATTTAAATTTAAAAAATATATTTGAAGTCTACTTACAGCAACCTGCACAGCTCTGTCAATGTTATCCATACTTTTTGTTACGGAGGTACACTAGCTACAATACCAGTCAAAAGTTTGGACACACTTTCTCATTCAAGTGAATGGTCTAGTACTGGTAAACTGGTAGACTGGTAAAGTACTGTATGGTCTAGTTACGTAGGAAGCTGTGTAAATACCAGCAGACCTGTTTAAATTGCTTAACAAAGATGTGAGCAGCAGGTCTGAGAAATACAACATCTTTCTAATGCCCGTAATCTTTTGTGACTTTTAAGTCAAAATTAGATGGCACTTTTTTTTTTACCATTTGGGGGCAGCAGAACAAGCTGAACTGATTTGGCAAACTTGTTTGCAAACAGTTGCTCATTTACTAGGGATGTGCAGAGAGCTCAGTATTTGTATTTGTATCTGTATTTGTTGAGGCAGCAAAATTATTTGTATTTGAATAAAAGTGGACAGAGGCTTAAAAATCCTGTTTTTGTTTTTATTACGCTTTTAATTTTAGAAAATTAAAGTGTTACAATAAGTGTTCATGAAGTGTGTGTCAGCAGTTCAGCTTTATCTCTGGGGAACACTCCCAACTCTGGGAGTGATGTCCAAATTATGAAATGTGCGTCATGTAGCAGGTGGATGTGACTCCCCTCGTTGAGACCTGCTGATAGACGTCACAGCGGAGCAGAGGAGAGACACTGAGATAGTGATGTAACCGACCTGCACGCTGGTATTTGACATGGTTTATTTTTCTTCCTGAAAACAAATAATTTTTGAAATATTTGTATGAAACGAATATTCGTAAAAAAAAACAACTATTTGTGCTTTGCCAAATAATGTATTTGTATTCAGGCCCACCCCTATCATTCCCACATCCAGCAGTTACAGAATGGTGAATATAAGTCTAATATTCACTCTCTTTTAGCCTTGTCTTTGCTCTATAGTGACTAAATGCTCCACTACGTTCACCAGCTAGTTGCTAACTGTGTCTGTTTGCCGTGTGGTGCTTCGCAGGTAGTGTATAGTGTGTTTTTAGAGTTTTGGTTCACTCTCTTTGCTGTTGCAGCTAAACAATGAGCTGAAACTCACTATAAAGCTCCATAAAGCCGAGAGGAGCTGCAGAGTCTCTGATGAATCTCTGCAGGTTCATCACTACGAGCGACACCTCTCATATTTGACCTTGTTGTTTGATACATTGTTGTTATAAAAATATTGACTAAAGCTGCTTCAAATAATATCTTTGCAAAGCATTTTTCATAAGCAAAATACACTTAATAGTTATGAAGTCGTTATAATAAACATGATAAATAGTTTTTCTCATATTAAAAGTTTTAGGATCAGCTGTACTGAGAGTCAGGTTAGATTTAAGGACTGACTATGTTGCTGATGGATCTAATATCTTAGAGACGCAGTCACAGCAAATACAGATAAAACAGTCTATGTGTGAGATGGCAGAGAGGCACACAGCTCAGACAGATGCAGTGATATTTACGTCATAATACTCACCTGTCAGTTGACTGGCGGGGGTGTTAATGTCTTTACCTGTTGGCAAGTATCATGGATGTTCTACACCTGTCATCTTTTGACTCGAATAAGATTTAGGATCTGCTGTGTCTCACTAAGATGTGTGAAGGAGATATTTTTTGCATCAAATCTGTCGTTTTTATTTATTTGTTTTCATTACTTCTTTGTGGTGAAGTTTTGGCATTTTTAGAGAGGAACCCCTTACACGTTGAGTTTCCTCAGGGAGTTGAAATGAGGGAAGTTTTTGTTAGAATCCACAAAGTCCAGCTGAGCTCAGAGTCCAGAAACACTGGAGCCGACCAGTGGAAGGCATACCAGCACTGAGTACAGAGCCCTCTGTTCAAATGTTTAATTTATTTACATAATGATTTACAGAACTGGATTCTACATGTTTTTCATACTCAGAACTCATGGAACATGATATGTAATGTAATGACCTTTAAAGAAATTACATCTCTGGCTCATTTCATGCATGGACTGATAATGTGGTTTACATGAGATTCAATGCTAAAAGTCTGTGTTTACATGTGCAATCTCTGTAAAGGCTAGAATCCCCCAAAAATACGTTTTCCATCGACTGTCAAGCAGACCTGTGTAATAATAAAATTCACACTCCTGAACTGTAGCTGTCACATGTAAAGGTGGCTGCCAGAATGGTTGATAATATATTCATGGAACAGCACTGTTGTGTAAGAGGAGCGTCAGAATATTAAGTGTTAGTGTAGTATTCTCTCAGCAGCCATGCAGGGCAACATCAAGTTCTTATCAGGCAGCTACATAAATCCACATGAAGGTCTCTAACTGCACTGAACACAGATCTGAAGGGAACTTTTCAAACGTGTAAAACCTGCTTGATGCTGTTTGATGCACAGATTTTTGACAAAGCCAACAGGAAGTCCAGATCAGGTGACTGTGGAGACCACATCGTACTGATTCACACCATTTTCTTACTAAACATGTTTCACATACTATATCTTAAGCTTATCAATCAGAATACTTTGTATTGATTGTAATGACCCAAACCATGCCAGGAAAATACTCATTTATTATTTTCCTTTTAATTTGTCATCCATCATTTTTTTATTCATTTTTTTAAATTTCATTATACATATATAACAACGTTATTGAAACTGTATACATTGCAAGGCTAACATTACAGGGAATATAAGCAAAAATATAAATTACATATAAATACAAGTACAAATTTTAAAAAAAATACATTTATAACAATAAATAAAAAAACAAAGTACACAAATGAATTTACACACTTCTAAATAAACACATAAATTAAAATAATTTGATAATATTTCTTCAAAGCTTTTTAGTTTTTAGAAATTGTACATACAGAATTATAGAAAGTCTTTATTCAACATAAAACAGGGTTTGGTAGTAAGTTTGCTCAGGAGACACAATAACACTAGTTAGCCTCTACATTCAACATGATGCTTTGTATAATAAGGACCAAAACATCATAACTTGCCCTGATTATCAAGACAATACGAGTGCAAAAGTTAAAGAGATAAAATAATACATAATATAATAAATAATACATCTTACTTATTTTACATAAAGTAGAAATGTCTTCAAATATGTATGAATTGACTAAAGGGATATTAGCTATGTAACATTTATTCTATGTAAGCTTCATTGTTTTATTTGACCCAGTTAAATGTTTAATGATTGCAAATGCACAAATAATCAGCTGTTAGTCATGGAGAGACGGGTTTATAGTGTCATTTAACATAATGTATAGCTCATGCCAACTCAGTATGGAACTTATAGCCTCATAACTGGTCTCAGTGAAATTCACCAACTGTATGGAGCCATACCCAACATGCACAGCTGCTCATCTCTCCTCGCTCTACAGCTCCCACATTGCCTGTGCACTTATCTGGAACATTTAATCTCACATCTCCAAAACACCTTGTTGATGAGATGTTTGATTATCAGCGTGGTGGAGTGGCCCGTGGAGCCTCTGATAGCAGCTCGATCCCTGAGCGCTATCTACCCACAACATGGATGGGAAGCATTGTGCCTGCATGCGTCACTGACTATAGTCCTCGGCCAAGGAGAGCTTCTCCAGGGCTGCACGAGGCTATCGGCTGCAACAATTACTTAGCCGCGAGACTTGCTCTACACACTTCAAACAGAGAAGCCAAGATTGCAATGCCAGGGCAGATAAGATGAAGAGGAGATCAAAATCCTCTCCATTTGCCTTATCACAGGGCTACTGGGTGCTGGAATGATTGTAGCTGTGTGTTGAGAGTTGACCCTCTGATATTGCTAAGACTCATTCCTATGCACCCTGTGAAGTTATGAGATTAGAAGATAGCATTAAAATCCAGATTCTCCTCTGTCCAATATAGGCAGAACCATTTCAGTATCGTTTCGGAACAGCCCAATGAAAAGTGTGTTTAAACATTCAAATAGAGCCAAATATTCAAGACATCATACCGACATTTACAGACAGCATCAAACCCGGGTTCACTGAGCAGAGGCAGCCCAGTTAACATATTCCTGTCGTGTTTCTACCTTGTTTCTTGAGCGCTGCCACCTCATCAGGAGAGCCACTGATCTCTGTGTTGTTGTTTTGTTTTTTGGGGGGAAAGACCAAGGCCAGCCCCCTGCTGTTCCCGGTGCTGCTGTAATTATTCTGTTGTTTGAGGAATATTTGGCCTGACATTTTGTATTCCCTTTGCAAGCCAGGGAGATTGGAACAAAAGCAAGCATTATGGCTTGCCACATGGCAAGCTTATTGCTTTGGATGTATATGTCTTGGTTTTTACCAAGCTGTATTGCACTGTTTGATCATTGCTGGGTTGCATTTGACAAAGTGTTGTGTCCACGTCAATTTTTATGTTGCTTTTTTGTTCAGCTATGTGCATTCATGCAGACAGGGCTGTGGAAACTGTTCTTACAGTATCTGCAGAGCTAAAGGTTTGTTTATTCTATACAGGTTGTTGTATAGAATAAAGCACAGTTACCATATAAGCTGTGTTGGTGTCAGTAGTGAACACACGTGATGATGCACAGGAAACATGTTCCTTGCATGCACACATGAGCAGATTGGGAAGATTTTGAAGGGGGGTTGGGCAGACTGGGGCATGAACTCAAAGTGGGGGACATTTGGAAAATGAATAAAAACGTGTTGCACTCAAATAGAAAAGCCCTGGTCCGAGGCAATAATAATAATAATAATAATAATAATAATAATAATAATCATTGGTTAAACTGTGTATTCATTGTAAGAAATGAACTTTTTCTGATATGAAATATCAATAGCTACCAATTGTGAAATGGCAAATGGATCCAAGACAGTGAGGAACAAACTCTATTAGAGCTCAGTGAGGAGCTTCAGAACAGGAGTCACTCTCTCATTTCAACAGCTTTCAGTGAAGTTGTCCTGTGGATGAAATAACATTTAAATAAGGTGTGGGTTGAAAATGAGTGTTTGTTATATGCAGTAAACTGTAACAGTTAACATTAACAGTTAAATTGCAACACACTTGTCACACACTGTCAATGGAGGATGATGTCTTTTTTAGGGGAATTCATGTTTCAGGAAACACTGAAACACAGAAGGACACATACTTGTGCAGTTAGGCAGCGATTGTGACCTTTAGTGTGATAACATAGTGTATGTTTCTATTATTAAGTGATTAGAAAGGTTACGCTCAGTTAGGCCACAATAATGCTACTGTAGCTACTGTCTGTGATCATGACTGACTGTAAGCAGTAAAACTGACTTAATATTCTCCTTGACACAAAAAGAAAAATATTTTGAATAAGCACAGCAAATAGTTTTTGGAGTTTTAAAAAAATGTCCCGACAGCTTTAGTGGACCACAGAATTCTAACATCTGTTAGCGGGCTGGAGAGCGAATCAGCTGCTCAGCTGCAGTTCATTAAACAGCTTGTAAAGATACCTGCAAATGTCACTTTGGTCCTGTTACATGGGATGAGTAAATGAGATTTCAGTTGGACTTTGAATCCAAGATACAGGTGCATTAGCTTCAATTTTGGTCTAGTCACATCGCACTACATATTGATTCATTAATACTTACAATACTGCAACACATCCCACCCTCTGACTCTGGTAAAGGGGGCAACGGATTCCAGGAGGGACCCATGCAACCCTGTTAGCATGGAGTAAGCCAAGCAGCAGTCGCCTTTATTGTGGCAGAAATGTGTTGACAGGGTTTAAGTGCCCTGTTGCTGTGAGGAAAAGGTGCTGGTTTGTACCTATGACAAATTTAACATTAGTTTTCACAGCAGAGAAAACACACAAAAAGGCTCTCAGAGAAGGAAAACTAGCAGACCAGAGTTGTGTTATGTATCATGAGAAAAGCCTTGAAGAGAGCAAGATGTCTGTCTCATAATTAATTCATTAGAGAGGAAGGACCAAACAGTGTGTGAGGATAATGTGACGAGCTGAGACGAGGACAGATATGACCCGTGTCCTGTCCTGTGTTCTGTTGTTCTGGCCTGTAATTATACAGAGTGGGACATGAAATGATTTAACCCTCACTTGAGAATAACCCAAAGATAAATAATCAAGTAATTACCAGCTCCGTTTTAAAGCGCTTATTCAGTTCTCAGAATGTTCTCAGCGAAAAATCATGCATTAGTTTAGTTAAAACTACATCCTCCCAGTCAGAACAGTCTCAGTACTGGACCCTGACAGAAGCACCTCTAATTCCAAAGAGGTAAACCTGGAGTGCATTCAACCCCGACAAAACATAGCAAAACATCCATTTATATGGAAATGGTGTTGCATTTAACAACCTGTTGTGTAAAACAAGCGTTGCTACCAGCAGGCCGTTCTTTGCTTTGTTTTTGAAGAATTTGTCGGAGCCTGATGAAATCAGTTTAAATACGACGTTACAGTCACTGCCTTCGCCATCCAGAGGAGCAGAGAACGTCCCGGTCGAGTGAAGGGGAGGAGTATGGAAACTGTGGGTCCTCGTTATAGTAATCCAACGTTTGCCTCACATTTCTTACCTTCCAGACTGTGTTATTATCTATATAAGCTAATTATTTTATGATGAGTATTAGGTCTATCATTATTGCTTATCACTGTTGTTGTGATATGATATTGTAATATTTACCGTTATATATTTAGAGGAGTAGATTGGAGTACAGGTTTATTAAAATGTCTCCACAATGGTACATACAATAGCAGAAGATACAAATATGTCTTAAAATCACATTGCAGAAAAGTCTTAATAGTGGGTAGGCCCGTGTCATTTAAATATAGCCTACAGCATATTTATTTGTTACATTAATCATAACCCTCTGAAGGAAAGGCACTAGAAGACATTGTGAATACTGAATGATATTTAGACAGACTTAAATAAGCTCCGGATCTATATGCTTGTGCTCTTATTATTGGAATTGTTGTGCCTTTGATGTAAAATAACCGTGTGCAAACAATAACTCTTGTGAATTTATTCCGGTGTTAGATATTTACTTACCTACAATTCCCACAGTGGATATAGCAGCAAGTACATCAGTGTGTATACAACAGCAGGATTTGTGTCAGCTTATTTTACAGTGTCATAAGGCTGTTTTTCCACAGGCCCTCTGTGAAAAAGTTGGTCCTTTCTTGGTAAACTTAACCTCCAATAAATCGCTATGCTCCATTTGGTTGCTGGCAAACCAAGAGAGCTTCAGGGGTGTTGCAGACCCTTCAGACAAGTCAAAACAAACCCTGCATTATGTTTTTTCTTCTCGGACATTTGCGAGGTCCTGTGTAGACTGAGGAATGAATCCATATGATGGCCCAGAGACGATGAGCTCGCCAACCTGGCAAATGGCTTTCAAGATAAAACTGGTGTCCCTGGAGTCATTGGAGTCATCAATGGCACACACATTCCCATCCCAGCGCCCACACTCCATAAAAACAGTTACATAAACAGGAAAAGACATGCAAGTGTTCAACTCCAGGCAGTGTGTAGAGCAGAGATGATGTTCCTGGATGTTTACACTGGTTGGCTGGGGTCTGTGCACGATGCCAGGGTGTCTCTGAACTGTCCATTATACGGCCACTTCCAGGATGTAATGGGAAGTGACTACCACCTGCTTTGAGACTCTGCATACCCACTCAGCACATCTCTCATCACACCATACAGAGATAATGGGCACTTGTGCCAGAGACAAAAGAAATTCAACACACTCCACAGCTCAACCAGAGTCGTGATTGAAAGGAGAAATGGAGATGACTGAAGTACCCTTTTAATATGGCTGGGTTTATATACACGTCGCTGCTGATTGGGTAACACCTCTGACATACCCACCAAAGGAGAGAAAATGTACCTCAAAGCCCGTCGCACACCGTTTCGAGGAAACATGTTCGACCCGGAAACCGTAGCAAAACGGTGCACAGCGTTTTCAGATTGAATGTGTCCCTGCTGAGGTGAACCTTCGCAGTTCAAAACTGCAAACTGACCTGATTTGAAGGATTTCAGGGAAGCCAATCAGGAGCATGTCCAGCTGTGATGGATTTACTCAGTCAGAAATGGCCTGAAGGAAAGAATAAAAGTTTGAAAAGCTGTGTGCTGTATCTTTAAATTGAACCCTGTATAAAACATTTATAAAACTGAAGAGTATTATAATTCATACAGGACCATACTTGCATCTGTTGTAAATAAACAGTCTATCATATTTACAGCTTGATGTCAAGAACATTTTCTCAGAATAAGAATGTTGTAAGGAAAACCTCTACCAACCTAAAGTTATACACCAGTTAAGGGTGAATCACTGAGCTGAAATTCAGTGTGGAAGTGCCGTAAGTACAATACCACTAGTGGCCACTGGAAACCACTGGCTCCATTAAATCTCTAACTGTTTGTACCAGTAAAAAAAACTGAGGTCTCAACAGTTCATTTTCTAACGTGTGTCTTGGTGGTAATCTCGAGAACTGAGTAGCAATGAGACATGGAGGACACATTAAATGTATCCTTGAGGCCTAACAAACAAATTTCTCCCTCATAAAACACTTGCAAAGAAGATTTTTATTTAAAATATTAGTTGTTCACATACACATGGACAACTAATACCACAACAAACTGTTGCATATGCTACTATAGGATGGGACGCAAAGCAAAGTAAATATTTCTCCATGGTTCCTCTTGTGGTCAGATACTCCGCAGGGTATCAGAGTAAACTGACCCATTTCAGAAACTCTCAAACTCTAAAACCATTTTTGTCCAAAATTTGATTTATTTTTTTTGCCTGAGTAAGTGACAGATATCTGTGATGCATCAAATGTATATTATACTTACATGTTTTTTTTCTTTTCTACACAGTACCTATACAGTATTACCACAAGTGCTGCTTTAGCCTCGACCACATAGTGAATGTTTAGCAATATAAATTCCACTATGGTGTTTTCCATTCCTCCCAATACTGGATGAAGACGATGTAAGAAACCTGAAGGACAAGCCTGAAGATATTCTATATTTTTCTCATGTAAAGACCAAAAAATGAACTGATCTACTAACTACTAAGTACTGTAAGTCTGCTATATCTTGTTTCTCTCAATCCCCCACACACCGTCCTGCTGCCAGAAATACTCACCAGTGGCTCTAATGTGGATTCATCTGCCAGTGAAAATAGTCCCAGACAAAGGCACTATTTCCTCCTGTTTGAGTAACATTTACTAAGAACTACAGTGTCCACCTGTTGTAGGAAATTACTCAAACTGTATATTTGTGAGTCATTTATTTGAATCTTCAGAAAGAATTGATGGTCTTTCAGCTGAGTGCCACATTTCAAACAAGCTTTTTCTGTATTTGTGGAAAAAGTTTAGCTTTACCATAAAACGTGTCATGAGAACACAACAGTCACAAACAGCAGTAGTCATGGAAACACAACTGCTGTAATTCATGTAGGCTACAGACATGACAGCAGCCGTCTGTGGGAAACACTAAAAGAATGTTTTATTAGTCTTTATGTAATCAAAACTCAGGTTTAGTCTAATTTTTGGGACAAACAGGACAGGATTCAGGATTTGGGACAACTGCTTGTAATTCGGGACTGAATTTTTACTTCATACTAATCAAAACATTCTCCATGTGACCACATTAAATGAATGAAGTGAAGTGTTTTGTTACATTTATAAAAGTAGTAGAGAAAAAAAACATGATGTATATGCAAGAGTGCTCGATTGAAATGGAAACTTTGAAACTGTATTATTGCCTTATCAGTATTGCATTACTATAATTATCCTCCAGTTAATTAAAAAAGTGGGATTATTAGATTAGAATTATCCAGAGCAACTGATTGTTTACGTGTGGGCAATTTAAATGATATATTAGATATTATTATTAATTATATATTATATAACCTTCTGCTTTGACTGGAAGTGCTGCACAAGTTCAGAAACAATGAAACTCCTGAATTATTGAAGGTAAAGCTGCCTTTCATTCTTCAACCTGTTCTTGTCAAAGTGAACAAAACGTTTCCAGGGAAAAGTACTTCTCAGATGTTGCGTCTAAAACGCCGCTTCATCCTTTTATCCAATGACCTTTCAGCTGGATGTTGTGATGTCTTTGGATGGAAAGGGTGAAGCAAGTCCTGTGGAGCTGATTGGTTAATTCTTGTCACATGACCCGCAGTGCACTTGCTGCATTCAAAAAACTTGAGATTTTTCCATCTCACTGTGCTGTGGACATGTCCGAAAAAACCGGCATGCTGCAACAAACGCGTGACGGCATCACTTTTGGTTTTGAGCGTGCTTGTTGCGCATCTCTGTTGAAAATAATGAATTTGTTCATGCAAAAGATGCAACATGTAAACGGCCTCTTATGCCTCTGAAGAGCAGCTTTGCAGTAGCCACTAAGAAGAGCAGCACTGAAACCACAACATGGACAGATGAGGAGCCAAAAGTAAAATTACCTACAAGCTGCTTGGAAGGCTCCTCTCGTCCCCGCAGCTCTGAATCAATTCACGTACATATCCAACACCTGACATGGAGGGAAATCTCTTGCCTAACTAAACTGACTTGCTCCTCTTCCACGTGCTCATGTTTCACAGTAAATGCCCCGCGGCTGTGATGTATTGGGGAGGGTTTGAAGCGAAGCTGCTCAAGTGTGTATGACATGCAACATCAAACCAGCCTTACACAGATGGCAAAGTTGCACTCTGATCCTCTGTCAGGCTTTCTTTTGGTACGCTAAAGTGATCACAGGGGTGAGAGCTTTAGGAGCTGCTACATGACATATTGTGTTTGTCTTCATTCGTGCCTCGCAACATCTGAAAGAGAGGGAAGTCTCAAATGTTGGTAGCCATTTAGTTGTTGGAGACAGGGATTCAAAGAGAGAATATTTGCTCACAGCTGGATTAAATCATGTCTCCGCTCTTAAAAGAAAAAATCCACCTGAATGCTCTTATTGTTCTGATGCTCAGTGCGTTCCAGACTTCTCTTTTCCTTCAACCTGCCTCAACAGCTTATTTTTTTCTCCTCCATTTCCCAGAGTTCCTTCCCAAAAGCCACAGAGGCCTCATCTTGACTCGGTGCATCCAGTCAGTGTACTTACTTGAGAGTGACCCCGCTCCCCAAAGCTCCATCTAAGCCCTCCGCCCCGTGCACTGAGCCTCGCTTTTTGCAATTCCTGGTGAGTGAAACTTGGCGAGGGGGCGAAGCGCTGCTCAGCCATCCGAATCAGAGTCAACTAAAGTGCAGGCTTAAATGCAAGTGCTATCCCAGAGGGCACTGCGAGTCAAGTCGCCAGCCAGTCACCAGCCAGAGAGAGCGAGACAGACAGAGAGGAAGAAAGGACGAGCGAGAGAACATCATACAGCACATTAAGAGTCTGAGCTATAATTTGCTATAAGTGGGTGTTAAATGATGTTCTGTGTGCTGTGAGACAACCAGGTTCACATTTAATGCACAGATTTTATTTAAACAAAAATTAAAAAAAAAAATATATATATATATATATAATACAATGTAATTTATTATTGCTATTATTATTCTCTCATATCATTAGGGGCATATTTTACTTTACATTGATATTATATAACATATATGATAGTGCTATTATTCCTGCGTATCTTTTTATTTATTATCTAAGAACATATATTATGTGTATTGTATACACTATAATAATACTACCTAAATGAGGCTTTGAGGGTTGCATAACTACTTATTTCTGCACATTATTTGTTGATATACATATGTGTGTGTGTGTGTGTGTATAGACGGGTAGATATATAGAGAGATATCATATTTACTCAGGTATTGTGATGTATATGATGTATTATACTGTATATAACTGTAATTTCATGTTTTTATTTCATTGAAATCTTAAAATGATATTAAAACGAAATGATATTTACTAATGTAAATATAAATAGACAGATCAAATGAATGTTATATGAATATAATACATATATGAATATAATGTAAAAAATATTACATGTTACAAGTAAAATGTGTTGAAGTAAAATCACTAAAATGTTCCTGAAACAGAAAGAGTACCAGTTCAGAATGACCTCTGAGTGTTAATATATTATAATACTGGTTCACTATTAACTTGTAAACAACATTTACATTTTTAATAATTATTTTACACACTATTCCTTAGTTCAATAATCTAACAATATGCGATATTATATAAGTTTATCATTAGTTTTTGTTGTTAAATGTTAATCTGAAAAATAACTTGTAACTATAGCTGTCAAATATATAATATTGGAGTAAGAAGTATAATATTGGCCTCTTTACTTCATCTATGCTTCTTTGCTAACTGTCAATTACCTAAAACTGATATTTCTAGATGTAACTGGTTAGTGATGACGGACCATGTGTGTCCCTGGTGGGTTCACTTGAACTGGAGTGTCTCTTCAGAGTGAGGTGGACGTCTGAGGAGGTGGTTTCAGCTGCACTTTACTAATAATCTGCATCTATTACGGCTTCATGACATTCTGGTCTGTTTGAGGCGGCTGTCTGTTGAATCTTTACTTCTCCTTCTCTGTTTATGAAAGAATGTAGTTCTTGCTTTTTGATTGTTAACTAAAATCTGATGATTACTATTATTTTCCACTATTCCAGCTGCATTAGAAACATCACTGCTCAGCTTGAAACAAGAAAAACGCCATCAGACAACAATACGACTCAATAAGTGCGACGTGCACTGCAAAAACTCACAGTTTAAGTCTTTTTCTTTAACAACAGAAATGTTGCACAGACCTTGAGCCTCAGATGGAATAAAACGCTGTAGATCTTGTGCAGGCAAATGCACCGGCAATCTGGCATTTGCAGTGGTTTCTGGGAAGAAGGGTCAAGGCTGTGTCATTGTTCATACATGCTTTTAAAAACAGAGTGTCAGCTGATGCATCCCCTTGTGGATTTTGTTCAGTTTTGTGCATGTTGTTTATCTTTTTGTTGAGGTTTTTATGGAGGCAGTCGGCTTCTCTTTTCCTCCCTGAGTCCAACCCCTCCCTCACTTCCAGGGGTCAAAAGCTACAGTATTGTCTCCCACAGTGAGTGTGGAGGGTGAATATACTGCGCAATAAGACATCAGCTATAACCGTATTTCCTTCTCTGTCACTCTCCCGTTGCAGGACATACTGGGCCCAATATGAGGTAAAAACATAGTACGTTAATACATTTTGCATCGAGCCGCCAGGAGTCAGGTTCTTATCAGCCCCTCCGTCTCGGCTCGAGGGGCAGAGTCCCATATGAGAAGCCTTTGCCTTACAATCTCCAACTTTGATCCAATACTGTCGCTGAAGTTTTTATTGCCATTTGGACCTGATGGTGACAGTCCTGCAAAATTGATAAGAGACCTCTGGTGTGAGAAAGATATAATGAGGTGCCAGCGCTGTATTGATGCATTCATTCATCATTTATACTTCAAACTATGGTCAACAAGATTTTAAAGTTTGGATCAATTTTAGATTATCTTCAAACAGTGCCATCTGCTCCACAGTATATATTTCAAACCAACTATTTGGTTCACCTGGTAATGTTTGCTAAAAATGAAACCTACCAGGATTCCCTCATACTGGCACATTTTTCAGATGAAAAGATCACTCGTTTTCAAAGCCATTTCCTTTAAAGAATGGCGTGCTGTGAAAAACATTCATTAAAGAGACAAATGACAGCAGCTGATGATAACAGAGGAGGTGAGGACACACACAGTTAAAGTGACATTTTGAGTTATCATGATCCTTTATGTTCTGGAGCGTGATGGATTCAGTTCCCATGTAGAAACAGAAACGAGGATGTGCGGCATGTTCATGCTCTTCCTCAGTGAGAGAGAGAGAGAGAGAGAGAGAGAGCAAGCCTCAGCTGTTTTTAATTATGATGGTAATAATTGTATTTTTGATTTTTGGGTGAACTGCTTCTTTAATCAACTAGGAATTGAAAGGATCACTTGTTAGTTCAGCCGTCTCGTCCATCAGTTCTATCAGTTTTAATCACATCGTACCAACGACAGTAATCTGGGAACGTGGCAGCATCACAACAGAGAAGTCGGACCAGAAGTGTTCAGACGGTCAGACAGCTCGTAAACGGTTTAGCCAGTTTATTAAACGGCTTTATTTGGAGGTAAAACTGGAAGTGAATGGTAAACAGACTGAGGTGGAAGCAGGAAGTGGGTCTGTTAACTATGATGGATGTTTACAATGGACACTTAAGCTAATTTAGATCATTTTACTGTTTTGTCTTTTTTTTTCTATTCCAATTAAGTTTAGCTAACAAAGGAGTTCAACCTGCTTACAGTCAGTAGATCAATTATTCTTGACAGATCTAAGCAGTTCAATTAGTGCGTACATGTTGTTATTGATTAAGAACGGCAGTCGTGTGCACGTCTTGTTTTATATTTAGACCCGATACAAGGTAACAGATTTGATGAAGGAAAAACTTCAAACCAAAAAGAAATTTCATTCCACTTTAAAGGGATGATGGAAAACTTATATCTGTGTGAAGATAAAGATTTATTATGTACTTTTGAAATAAAAAGCCTTCATGTTGCACTTTGACATGTTTTTTTTTTCTGATTGCTGATTGTGGAGCATGTAAACAGGACATAGATTTTATCCAATCATTCTTACTAATCGATCAGATAATATTCAGAAGTATCACCTGTAAAGCACAGTGTTATATTTTTGGTTAGAAAACTCAAAGTTTTCCATCTGCAGAGACAAATTTTGCTCTTGAAGGAAACCAGAACTGATTTATTTGCAGTACGTTCTACTGGGAATGAAGAAAATCTTGATGCGCTCATGTGGGTTTTAATACTGATTTTTGGGGGGTTTATGGACCTTGTTAAAACAGAAGTGTAGAAAATGGTGATTGCATCTTTCACAGGATATAGCTGGGACAGATTTGCAATCAGGGCCTGCCTCCGTGGCATCAGAAGGTCAGCCACATTTCATAAGTCTAATTTCAAAAATGGATAGGCCTAATGAAATCTGCTAAATTAAAATGTGTCGTCAGTGCATGCTGCAGCTCTCTCCACTTTTCTGCTGAAGAGTTGCTCCATTAATTGCAGTGGGCTGTGATTATTCACAAGGGTTTATAATTAGGAGGGAGTCAGGAGTGTTTTATGCTGGGTAATTGCATGCGTCTACCCGCCACCATTTAGCTGGGGAGCAGTAAGCTACAGTACCATTGTCAAATCAGGGGAGGCTGCTTTGACCCTTGTTGCTTGAAATTGATTTTGAAGCACTCATCAAACTGATTGCTTTTTGTAAACATCACTCTTCCTTAATTTTACAGATTCTGATGATATGCTGCAGAGCCATTATCAATTTTCTGATGAATTCGGGTGCATCAGTCAGCTTCCCACCTAAGCGCTTTTGGGGGAGGAGGTGAAGGCTACATAATATGCAAATTGCTTAATATTTTTCTCAATTTTAAACTCCAGACAGAAATGTATAATCAGTTGTGAAAGGCCAGACAATTGGAAAAGCTTGTCACCTTCAATTTCTTTGTAATGTGAAATGAATAGAACTAAATGGCTACATGCTATTTTATCTGGAATAGTGTCCCTGCTTGACATGCAGGACAAAGATACAGTGAAACTCTATTTTGGGGGAGAAGCTTTTGAATTATTTTCCGAGGCCTACCATTGCAAAATACTTCCTTCACATTTTTATTGTATTTAATTGTTCCCCGTTCCACTTGCATGTAAGAGCCTGCTTGCAGCACTTTGTATGCTTTAATACAACCTGTACACGCAAATATGACTGTGTTAACATTTCCCAATCATTTTTTTGGCTCCGTGCGTCTACCATATGGTGCCATGTGGTGTTGTTGCACAGGCTGCTCAAAATGCAGAAAATTCACATTAATTTTCCCCTATAAAGTCGGGGGCATCCGTTTGGATTTGCATGACGTGTCACAGGGGCCACATGGGGACTCTGTGAAAGAGTGCAGGACCAGTCGGCAGCTCCACCAAGGACTGCTGCAGCAGCTGTTTTCCTGGATGTCTGTTCCTAGGTAATGTGCCTCTAAACTTGATGGGCTAGAACAGCTTGCTCTTGTTATATTCTGTTCAGCAGGGCCGACTAGTACCAGAGTTAACTTGACACAAACTCAACATCTACTATAAGAAGCCGGGGTCTGCCTGCCATGTTTAGCGTGCTCTTGAGCAAAATGGATGAAACGCCTCTATGAGATAAGACTGCAGGAGACACAAGAGGGATGACTGTTGGCTGCGTTATTCATTATTCAGCTGCGGTGGTCACACAATACACGGCTGCACTCATGTTTTATTTGAAATGGCATGTTATTGTGGTGTTGAAGCTTTCTGAAAATATGCTTTTCAAGACAGTGTAAGATTTGAAGAAGAGGAACTTGACTGTTTTCACTGTAATGGCCTGGAGAAGCAGTTTCAGGAGGTTTGAACATATAAGATATGGATTAGTTTATGCTTTGTTATCAATGGGAATTATTCTGAAATGGCTTTTACTATATTCTGCTGTGCTTCATGAAATACAGTAGGAGATGGGATGTCACTGCACTGGGAGAAATGGCTGCAAAGACTTTGAGCAGGTCAAGGATGGCAGTGAACAGACTAGAGGAGAATGAACCCAGCAGCAGAGGAAGAAGTTGAATTCTTTCTTTTAGTCTAACAGTCTATCTGTGTGTATACAAGAGCACACAGATACAATGACCTCTGACCTCAAGGCATACGTCAGCCAACCGGAGCGCCGAGCCCCAGTTAGTTAATCAGGTTAAAGTGGGAAGAAGCAGCTGAGTGAAGTGCAGCCTGCGGAGGAAGAACCGGGACCGTCAGGGTGAAACAGTCCGTCGAGGAGCTGCTAAGTTCAACTGCACAGATAGGAAACACCTCGGCTGACAGGATGTACCACTCTGTCATATGTTGTCTTTCTTGATCATACTTAGTACAATCTATGCTTGCATGTGTAATAGTCTCATCAGCCAGCTGGAAAAAATATGTGCATATATCGGCATCGGCGATCGGCCACAGTGAGTTGGAAATATCAGCATATCGGATATCGGCAAAAAATCCAAAGTCCCTAGTGATAAGCTTAATGAGCATTGTGTGAACTCATGTGGCAAGGGCTCGAATGTAACAGACGCTCATTTATAAGTAAAAGTTCTGCGTTGCAAGTTTAACCAGTGTAAATGTTTTCTTTATCTATAGTTTGACTGCTTGGATCATGTAGACCTCAGATGTGTTCTGCTGCCCCCTAGTTCTCAGCCACAGATTAGGAAATGGAGGTTTACTGATGTTATTCTGTATTTATTTGGTGGTTTTCACTGGTTTTCACTGGTTTTCAGGATATATCGACACTGACAACAGAAACGAGTGAGTATCCAATTGCGAGCACGTAGTCCTCAAACATTGTATAGGAATAAAATTATTCCCTTTTAGCTGAAGGCCAGTTTTCCCTTCACACAAAGAAATTAATTAGTAATTGAGGTGTTCCAAGGATCCACTTTCTTCCAAAACACACTCACCAGACTATAAAAAGTTTTACAACTGTTTGTCTGATGCTTATTGGCTGCTGCTGCTGCTGCTGCTGCTGCTTCTGTTCCTCTTGGACTGGCCAGCTGTTACGGCCTGTTCGTTGCGTTTCGGGCGTTTTTTTTTTGCTGAGGGCTGAAAACTCCAGAAAGAGACTTTCAACTAAGAAGAAAGACAGCAAAGATGCCTAAAGCCACAAGCCCTGCTTCTGTCTGAGAGTTGATTCTAAATTAAACTTTTATTGGCTTCAGTCAGAATTATTGGCTCCTCATTGTTGGGTTTTTTTTTCTTCTGGTTTTTGATAAACCTCAAGTTTCTTTCTCTCTGTCGGCAATAACTTGTTAATTTAATTCCCCCATTCATTCATTCTTTCATTCTATTTGTATATATGTGTATATGCTCATCCCTGTCCTGTGGTAGTTCAGTAAATGTCTTGATTCATCATCAAGTCATTGTATTTGTATATTCCTTTACAACAGAGATGGAGGTTCCTGTATTTGGATTTCAGACTGATTAATTCAATTTAATCATTTCTCTTCAAATTTAAGAGCGGTGCCCCTTATAATTTTATGAGTGCAAAATATTAATTTCCAAGTGTAGTTATAACCCTACAGGACTATGAATTTAATATGCTGCACATCATAAATATTCACATCCAAAGAGAGAAAAGACAACAGTGCAGTTGTCAGCAACCATTAACGTTCAGCATGCTGGGCGACTTTGTACAATCTGTTCACCCACGTTTCCATCACGAGAACCTTCCAACTCATCTTATATAAAAAGTGACTCTGGAGCAGAATGACTAACTCTGTCTTAAGTAAATGAATTGAATGGAACAATACAATATTTGTAACTTTGCTGCTCTCACAAGGTGGTTAAGAAGAATATAACAAAAGCAGCAAAAGATGCAAAGATTAACCAGCATATCGACGGCCAAAGCGCAAAACCTCCTCTCTGCAGAATTTTCTGATTGGCGGATTTCACTGTGGATGATGAGGACGAGGAAGGCTGCTCATATTCAGTCTGTCTGCGAGATAATCCCGCCCCAACAAAACAAAAACACAACGCAGAGTCCCTGAGTGTGTAGAGAGGCTGCAGCACGAATCACTGAACCTTCATCTCCAGCGAACGAGGAAGCAAATACACTGAGTTTAAGGAGTTATGACCCTAGTTTACTACAATGTAGTAACTATTACATTTACTACATCTTTTTACCTGAAAACAAACTTAATTTTATTTTTGATTTAATTTTATTTATTAACTTAATTTAGAGCATCGTTTTGTAGATCCTCTTCCAACTTGCACCAAGTGCAAAAGCTCCTGTCTGCACTTTGAGAGGCATTAATATCTATAACACATAATATAATAATACAGTCCAAACACAGTGTATTATGTGTTGGGTGTCCTTAACAAACAGCATTCTGCAAGAAAACAAGTTTTTTTTTAGTTTTCTGAAAAAAGTGCGTTTTTCAGATCGGAGGTTTTGCTCTTCGGTCGTCGACATGTCGGCTCACAGATTTGAAATTGTGGATTTCAGACCATGATTTACCCGCCACACATTTGAGCCAAGCTTGTACAGTACATGCAGATTTGGATGTAACGTTACCTTGGTCCTCTGCTGACTCAGCATTGCACTCCTCAAACATTGTGGAACTCATGATGGATAGTTAAAAAAAAATCAGAGATAACATCTTTTTTATTCCATGCATTCTTCTTCTTGTTGTCAAAACCTGACACCTACATTACCCACAATGCAGCAGACTTGTAACAAACTTGTGAATTTGAAATGTGAAATTTTGCATGGTGAATTAAGGTGATTAGTTGGTCAACATCTTCAGCACAAATAGTTCCTTATGTATAGGGAAAGATGGTTTGTTGATGAACATTGTCTCAGAAAAACAACTGTGTAGAGCTGGAAGTCAAAGATGCAGTGATTCTGTATCTGAACATAACATTCAGCTACAGATGCAGGTTTAATGATGTAAGAAAAGTGGTATACAAAGAGTTAGTATTATTATTATGCTTTAAGAAGAGGACATACAGTAGAAAGTAAAACCGGATAAATCACATAAAAATACTAAATTAAATAATATAACATTGTCTTGAAAAAAGAAAATCATATCAATCAAATAAAAGCCAGTTTAAAAAGATGTTGCAGCGGTGTAAACTGGCCCGTCTCAGCATCGCCTGCAACTCAGCGTGTCAAGTCACCGGTGGCTGGTTGTAGAACATATAAGGCACATTACCAGCTCTTAGTGAAGTCAGCTGGTTAAGTTAGTTACAAACTATTAGCTGGTCAAAATGACAGAGTTTTGGACGGAGGAAAGAGAGGAGGAGCAGCCATGTCTGTAGGACACAGGTCTTGTTTTTTAATATTTTAATCTTGCCGTTTCATCGATGCGGAAGCCCTGAGAGGCAAGCAAGGAAAAAAAAAAGATGTCCATGTCTGATCTAAAGTGTTTATTGTTTAAAAACAGGTGAAAAAAGGCTTTGCCAAGGGCTGCACATTTGAATATGATTTACTCTCAGTCTGAAAGTATCCAGTACCATCTTTACTGGTTGCATAAGACAACCTTCCTCTGGGTGAACGAGTTGTTCAACCGCCTTATTTACAAAAGTAAAAGGCCTTCTGTCAAACAGTTGTGGCGAGCTTCTGGTGTTGTTGCAGCGAACTCCTGTTTTCACATGCAAATTAGTTTTGTGCCAAAGTTCTGGAAGTATTCTGGCAAACAGTCGTAGCAACGTGTGGTAAAAAGTGCAGCACCTGTGGTTCCTGTTGTTTGCTGCCAGTTTGCAGCCATTTAAATGAAATGACTTTATTCCAATCTGCAGTAATCTTATATCGTATATCACGGCAAACAAAGGGAAGGGGAAAATCCACTACTTAAAGTGAGAAGCATAATTATGTCTTGAAAGTGAAGGTAAATTGGGGTCTTTTTAATGCACTTCACATTGTACAATCATTACTGTGTATTCTTGAGGTAAGAATAACAACACACTCTTATTTTCTCTCTGAGCACTTTCATCTGCCAACAAAGTCAAGTTTAGCTGACTGCTCCAGTATGTTTGGATAATTTGGGTCATACTTTATAACACCTAATCTACACACAGCTGATAAGGTTTGAATTTCTCCCTGTGGGGATTGTAAACGGTGATACTTTTCACAATTCAGGTGCCATGACAGCAAAAGCACTGTCACCCTTGGTTGCAGGTATGGACTTGTCAAGTCCATGTCATGTTTTATTGCTCATTACATGATGATTAAAGGGCTACACTTTTTTGTAAAATGTCCTTCATTTCTTGCTTGGATAATCATATTTTTGGAAGGAAATATCTTTGTGGCAGATTTTGTCGACAGAGTTCGTAATGTTTGTTTGTAATGTTATAATGTTCTTGTCTGATCCATGTTTCACCACTGCAACAGTGTTTTTGGTGTTTAATAAGTCCATGTGGGCTGGGCACAATAAATAACATAACTATATAACTAAAGAGTTATTGTACCTCGGCGTAAATAACAAAGGTTGCACCTTTCACTGATTTGAGTGCAGGTGAGCAAAATCAGAGTCTACAAAATCAAATATGCCTACAATGGAATCACATGTGCAGAAGGTCATAGATACTGTGTGGAAAGAATGGAGTGTGTTTGTCTGGTTGGAGGTAACTGTAGTGTATGCATATGTTTGGGGGCTTATTATGCTGATGTGTTGTCTGCTCAGGGATGATCCAGCCTGCTGCTGATTGTATAGGAAGTGTTGTTTGATTAATGTATGTACTGTATGCAGCAAGACTCTCAGCACAGAAGTGGCAGAGCATTCTTGAAGGGTCCTTCTGATAAAGTAATTTAAAAACTCACAACTGTAAAATAGCTGATACATCCCATCCTATCCATAACACATTTTGTCACTCATTATAATCAGTTATTGAGCCAAGCAAGCCGATGTCGAGGAAAAGATACAGTGAAGCCAGTTTGTCAGATGAGCTTGTTCTGAAGAACAAAAAACAGGCTGTTAGTCGTGTTCAAATGTTTCAGCATCGAGGACAGCACGCGTCGCTCTACGTTCATCAATTGACAAATGGTTCAGCACCACCAACAGTGGACAGCGACAGGCCAAGTCTCAGTATCATGTCTATACAGAAATAACATAAATATAAAAAAGACACAGCCGTCTACAACACTGTACGAGTAGTATAGTGACAGCCTACAACATTTAAGACAATGAAGACTAATTATGGATGTTTCACTCACTAATTGTTGTCCCTTCTCAGCCTGCTGTAGTTTAGTGTAGTGCAGTTCCACCATCCTCCATAGAACAAAATAATCTGAGCAGATTAATGAACTTTGTACACATCACAGTCCCTTTTTAAAACTTCATCCCCCTCTCCTTAACGGTGGCAAACCTGTCAACCTCTTTGTCTTTGTTCATGTTTGTGTCCCGCTCAACACACAACAAAGTGAGGTTGGACAAACGCAAATAGCACTTAATGAGCCTTCCAGCAGAAGGAGTACCGCTGCTGCTGGAGGCGTAATTGGCTGGGCAACTGTCCTCCACCTCGTCACTTCTCATGCATGTGCTTCCCACTTGCTGTTGGTAGTCCTCCTCCTCTGGTGTGCTTTCATGGCAAGCTAGCCTCATCGTTAGCCACTGTCAGGCTTGTAGTGCTAGCAGTGACGTTAGTTTGATTATCCGTTTCATCATCGCAGTTTTGTTGAAGGGACAAGCGAGACGAGAAGATGTAAGAGGAGCACAAGATGCAATTAAACTTTTCTTACTCTCACTCCTTCCATTTTAATGCACCAATTTGTAATTTCTCTCCATTTTACCTCCCAGCTGGGTTAAAAAAAACACCTTGATCGTTAACTTGACAACAACTGTGACAACATGATGCATTCACGGATACACGTAAATTAGGTTATTATGAAACAGTAACTCAGAGGGGGCCCCTACTGAAGCGTGAAGCGTGGAGCTTGGAGCGTGGGCCCCGGGGCGTTTACCCCCTCTGCTGCTGCTCATGACTGTATGTATGCAGCACCCGCTGTGGTGTCCATAAATAGGCTATGAGTTTACTGCTGGTCATAGTCTCTTTGTTTACTGGAATGATATTTGCGCTGTTCTGATTAATTCTAGAAAGGCTATTTTTAAAATGCTTGCTGTTTTAATAAAATATATAGAAAGCAAACAAACAAAGAGAAGTTACAAAGAGCTTTACAGAAAGAAGGAAAGGCAGAAAAAAGCCAAAGAATAAACGTGGGTTTGAAGATGCTTTTTAAAGAGATAATGTAGGAGACAACAATGCCAAACCCACCTTCAGACTTCAGCCTTGACCTTACAACAGCCAGAAGCCCCTCCTCTGAAGACCATTACAAAGGTTGCTGACCATTTAAAGCCTTGTATGTCAGAGTAAAATGTTTAAATAAAGTTTTGGACCAGTTGGAGGCAGGTGAACATGAGGTTATAGTAGTTTGAGGTAATAAAAGCATATATGGCTTTTTCCAAATAATTACACTGAAGTAGCAAAAAGGAATTTTACCTTTTGTTGAAAAAGCACAGCTGATCCAGAGATTTTACACAGAGCCCAAAATCTTGGTTTGGATCGAAGATAATCCCATGATTTTTTGAATGATGGAAGGTTTCACATTTTGGGCAACGGGCTGAATTAAATTTGAGCAATCGTGCAGAACAGTATCTTAGCTAATCAAAGGTTTTCTCACAATGCCCTTTGGTGTTTTCTAAACAAGTAATGTTTACATCGAGTGTTTCTTACTGAAACACATTTTGTGTCTCTGAGGTCTAACAAAAGAATAGAATGATTTTCTTACCTCATAAAACATTTTCAAAGCCAATTTTTTAAAAGTCCCCCTCCAGTCAAAATGTGTTTTTCTTCTTGTTGGAGCTTCATTGTGCAGAATGATGTATGTGCAGAGTTTGTTTTCACATTCATCTTCTGAAGGAGGAATGAAATGTTCCTCCTTGTGCTCATCTTAAATCTCAGTTTAAGACGTGCACGCACGAGCATGACTTGTGACATCACAACCCATTTGAAGCCAATCGTGGTCCAGAATGCAACTTAGACAAGTGTAATGTGGTAACTTGAAGCCTCCAGTGGGAATAAACTGAGAATGGACTTTCAGTGACATATTGTGACTTTTAAAATGAGAAATGCAATTTATTATTTCTCATTATAACGAGAAAATATATTTCCCTATTATGAAATTAGTTATAATAAAGTTTTCTTATAGTAGGTGCCTTTACTGTGATATAACTACAGGATTTTTAATAACAGATATTTGATTTCAGAATTTAAAATCCAACTACTAATCGAACTCCAAACTTCCCAAAACCACAAAGTGAAAAGCAGTTAAAGCAACACTTTGTTGTGCTTGTGTCAGTGTGTATTTTAGCAGTTCCTCTTTAACATTGAGTTTCTACCTGTCTGTCATTATTGATAATATGAGGTCGAGTTGTAGTTTTGACTAATAGTATAATGAATAATTTCTCCATGAGCTCTTATCGATCAGCAGAGAAGAAATCAGCACACAGAGCAAAGTGCTGCATAAAATGCATATACGAAAAGCTTTTCTCCTTATCACAAGAAAGTTTTGGCATTTTGGTCAGAAACTCCACAAACTACCTTTCAAATTGTAGACATTTTTGAGATATCCATTATTTTATTGGTCTAAAGCAGTTTTGAATTGTGTCTAGCTTCATTTATTTATTGTTATTTACAGTGCAGACGCTTGCTGCTTGCTCTTGCCTCTGCTTGCAGATTGCAGTGCTGGAAACCCAAAATTCACCAGTTAGAAGTGAATGTGGGAGTGAATGGACTATGTGGGAATGAGCAAGAGCATGCTAACACACGGCTAATTAGCACCAACAAGACTAGAGACAGGAGGGCTGTGAACCAGGTAATAAATCTACAAGTAACACAACGAGTAACAGGCAGAGCCCAGCGCCCTGAGATTTGTGATGTGACTGGCCGGCCTGCGTTATCATCCAGGCAGAGCCTCTCTTCAACCCCTGCTCTCAGTAGGACACAGCTGTGGACAAAAGGGAGATCTAGCAACAAACCTCCCCAACGACTGAGTGTGCAACTGAAGAACAGATTTGCTCCACTGTTGCAGGACCCGGATCTCCATCTGATGACCTGGATAACCTCTCATCTTCACACCGCAGGGTAAGAACTGAGAGTGACTCAGAAAGTAAAAGGCTACAGGGAAAGCTAATGACTGGGCCTCAAACTCTGATTGTAGGTGACTTTGCTGTAAAAGATGTAAGAAGCATGTGTAGTAAAAACACCAAAATACTCTGTTTCCCAATGATATGGTCTCTGACATGACAGAAATAATCCTGCGTATCATGGCTGCACATCCAACTGTGAAAACCATCATGGTGCACATAGGGGCCAATGATGTTGTGAAACAACAGTCTGAAGTACTGGAACGAGACTTTATTGATCTGTTGAACACAGTCAGCTCCTTGAATGCTGAGGTGTTTATCAGTGGCCCTCTACCACCAGTCAGAAGAGGAGTTGAGAGATTCAGCAGTGTGTTGGCAGTGAACACATGGCTTTCAACAGCATGTATCATCCATTCAGTGCACTTTATTGTCAATTTCAACTTTTTCTGGGACTGCAGACATCTTTTTAAGGCACAGGACTTTGCCTTAACAAGTCAGGAGTAAAACTGCTCACCTCTAACCTATTTTACTTCCTGCGTCACCCATCTGTTCCCTCTGCCAAGGACAAGAGACAAGAGGAATCAAAACAGGAGGAAAACATAACACAGCATGGTAGAAACCTTGGAGAGCTGCCTCAGCCCCGCCTGAAGAGAGCTTTAAACATGAGAGACATCATTCAAGATTCACCTTCTTCACCCCCCCAAACCACATCCAGGTCACCCTCCTCTCCAGTCACCCTTTCCCCCTCCTCCCCCGTCTTGGAGTTCACTGACCGGATGAAAGAGCCGGTCACTGCTGGGACCAAACTTACCTCCACCATCGGTTTTAAGTCCTCAGCCAGTTTTGACAGAATTGTCACACCCGCTCCCTCCCTCCATGATGGAATCAGAATCATCCTCTCTCTCCCGAGCCTGATAATAGCACAGCACGTCCAGCTGTCTGTGTACAAAATACAGCGAGCTCTAACTGATATCTGCTGGGTCCAGGCTGCAAGGTTGATAGCACTCATGACTCTTCCCAGGAGGAGCTGGAACCCAATGTGCTGGCAGCTTCCTCAGTTCCTGTGTTGATAGGTAATAGAAAAAGAATTGTGAATCTGCTAAGAAACAGGAAGCACTCAACCGGCTCTGCAAACTTATAAATTTAGCATCCATTCCCCGTCAGCCACAGCTTGTCGCAAAAAATTGGGTAAATAAAGCTTTTAACACACGAAATCTAACTTTATTAATAACATCAGGTCTTTGACAATAAAAATATATATGAAACTTGTTCAGATAACAACCAAGATAACAGTGCAGCTGTTCTTATCAAGTCGACCCCTCACAGCGTCAGTTTTATGAGTGAAGCTAGAGTGCGTAAGAAAGGAGGTGGACTCGCCATTTTGTTTAATGATTCCCTCCAATGCAAGCAGATATCTGATGGAGATGTTGTTTATTTTGACTGTGTGGCTCTTCAGCTGAATTCCTCCTCTGGAGTTTGTTCCTAAATATCTACAGGCCACCTAAATACTGTGAAGACTTTGTGATGACTTTGCTGAACTGCTGTCTATAATCTGTATTGACTTTGACTGTGTAGTTATTGTTGGTGATTTTAACATCCATGCTGACAACCCCCAGGACAGAGGACTAAAGAACTGTGTTGTGTTCTTGATAACTATGGACTGACCCAGCATGTGACGGAGCCCACACACAATAAGGGGCCCACTCTGGACCGAATCATCTCCAGAGGTCTGAACATTTCTGAGGTTGTGGTGACTGATGTTGCTCTCTCTGATCATTCCTGTGTCGTCTTTGAGAGCATTATCTCTGTGCAGCCAAATGTTCAAACAGAAGTAATCACAATATATATAGAATATCACTGAAAACACCTGTGAAATATTTATTCAGGCTCTCTCTTCACACCTCCCTCTCTTGGATCTCAGTCAATGAGCTTGTAGATCATTTCTACTCTAAAATTACAAATTTTATTGATGCCACTGCACCCACTAAGGTGAAGGTTGTCTCTGGTAAGGAAAGATCTCCATGGAGAAACGCCACGCCGGTCAGAATAGAAAAAAGACAAAAACAAATCTCCAGGTTCGTTATGACATCTATAATTTGGAACTGAGAAATGCAAGACGGTCCTTTTTCTCTGACATCATCACCAAAAACAATAATAATGCACGTGCCTTGTATGCTGCTGTTGACAGGATAACAAACCCTCCTGTGTCAGTAGCATCTGAACTTCTATCCACCAGAATCTGCAATGGATTTGTCTCCTTCTTCACTGACAAAATTCAGAAAATTAGACAAGCAGTCAGTGTCTCCATACCAGGTACAAGATATGTGTTGTCCCTTTGTCCACTTAAAATCAATACAAATAGTATGGCACAATTTTGTATTAACATGTTGCAGATTTCCAGGTACGTAAATGAATACTTCCTTATTATGTTATTTAAAAAACATAATTCAGGTAGCATCACATTTCCTTCAAAACATATTTGCTGTTGCAAATATATAAATTTCTAGGAAATAGGATGTTGTAGATATTTCTGAGCGATGGTCAACACTTCGGTGGAGAGAAGCACATTCAAGCCTTTGATGTCTTGATGCTGAGAATATTTATTGAAGTTTCTTGATCAAGGAGAACCGTCAGCAGCAAACATCCAAGTTGGTGTAACTCAGATGCTGTCTCTTCCCGCTCTGTCTTCTGAAAGTCTGCGTGTTAGTCTTTAACCCGAGCAGATCGGCCTACAATCTAAACAAAGGACTGCACTTTACCCGTGACATCTTAAGTCACGTTGCACTGAACCTTTTGGCTACACGTTCCACTGATCTGTGTTGTGTAGAAGGGTCCTCTCTCTGGCCTTGGCTCACCATGGCAATGCTGATATACTCTTTATCAGAGAGGTTTCTGCTTTCACCAAAACATCACAGACAGTTGAAGTCTCGGGGAGAGATTAAGAATTACAGTTTGACCTCAAGGCTTCGTTTTGACCAAATTTGTCATTCAGATTTGTAACCAATAAAGATGGAAAACTCCATAACATGGGACACACAAAACAGCCTGTACAGCAATGTGATGTGATGCCACATGTACAGACCGTTCAGTATGGTAAACATATCTTTGACAAAGGTTGTTCTTTGTACTGTTTCTTACAGCTGTTAAAAGATGGAATCAAAGTTTAACCTTAGTGATAAATAGCAGACATGTTTACCTGGTATTTATCCTCTCTAGTTAGTAGTTAGCCTTGATACAACAAGAAGTGTTACAACAGCTTCAGCCTCTCTACCTGCTGCCTGATGTTCAGTCTACACTCCATTAAGCAGGTCTCACCACCCTCACCACCATAACACACAGCACAGCGGTACGGCCAAATGGAGTGCAGACATTGTTCCGGCAGACACAGTATGAGCATGATGCAGTGTTTCCCCTCTCCAGTAAGGACTGCGAGTGGTCCTCTATGCTCTCATGTACTCAATGTCCTGAGGCAAGGGGATTAATATTTTAATCTTAAAACTTTATTCTACTGGGTTGTCCTAAATATTCTTTTGTTTCAGATGAATCCACTCTCTTTGCGTCATGTTTGTCCAGTAATTCACCTACAGCAAGCTTTACTGAGACTACAACGAGCAACAAAGGCGTTGTCGCTGTCACAGCGGTTACTAATGCATGTGTACTGTCTGAGAACATTTTCATCAAAGTGTTGGATAGTACTGCATAAAAGTAAAATGAGGTGAAATTGCCACCATAGCCATCACAGCATTTCCATTTTTCATTAAGCACTTATCAACACATTTAAAACCGATACATCTTTAACCAATCTGATTGTTTGCCTGAAACTGCTTCTTGTACAAGGGGTCATCATACCCTTCCTGTCACATCAGCATCCATCAGCCGCACACACAAACATATCAATCAAAGAGATGCTATCTTTAATCCTATCTGACGCGGCAATCTATGTTCCAATGGTCTGCCACCTCATGATTACCAATTCCCACGCAGAGATTAGAGCTGCACAACCCCACACTGACTGGAGCTCAATGTTCTTAACAACCTTGCTCCCAAGGTGCCTCTGCAAACGGGCGACATGATGATGATGCCGCCGCTATGTGCCAGACTGACTTTGGCAGCTCTAGGAAGGCATTGCAAACAGAGTACAAATGAGCAGATGTCACATAGGCACAGTAAACATGTTTTTTGTCACAAATGAAACTTATTATTTTTATAATAATAATGATTTCCTAACACTATCTGCTAGAAAAAGTCACTTGTTTGTGTTATATTGATCATTAAATGGAGAGGTGAGTGTGTTGTTTTACAAAGTTTTGATAAATTGGAGAATGTTTTTGCACTTGCTTTCACCCAGTCTGGATCATTTTGGGAATACTGTTATGGAGCAGTGAGAATAATCTTTTTTTTTACACTATAAAAAACTAACTGAAACAAAACCATTACCTGTACTGTGTACTCACTCAATTAATCATGCAGAAGATCCTATATTTCCTGTGCTTAGATGGCACATGCACAGTGCATCTACAGGTTACTGGGCAGCATCCAGGTCTGAAAAAGAAAGAAACTATCTTACTTACAAAAAATAGATAAATAAAATTAATTCATTTATCTTCATATTGCTGTATGGTTTTTGTATTTACAAGTGTTCATTGACCAGTATGAATTTTCATACTTGCTGACTTTAATCAGTAACCAGGACTGAGCCTCATTCATGATTTTCTGGGCATTTGCTTCTAAAATATAAACTTACGAATGCTGTAAAGGGCAAAAGCATTTGTTAAGAATAAGATACATTTATCAAGTGACTTAATCCTAGTACTGAAGTGTAGAAGTAACCTTTAAGGGAAACTCTCCAGTGATCGGTCAGAGACAAGATACAAGAATTTATCCAAAAACGTCCAATTTTTTAAATAAAAAACAATAATTTATTTGGTAAAATATCTTCAAGAGAAATAAGACATTAAAGAAATAAGAATCAATCTATTCATGATAAGTACATATAAAGATATAGGAAACTGGTAACATCAGACAAACCAAACTGGAACTGGACAGGAAATGAGGTTCATGTGATTTTAACATCCTTTCAAATTTGCATTTAGGACAAAAACAGCTTCCAAGAAAGAAACATCTGCAACAAAGTCAGCTAAAGCTACAACATTTACAATCTTAGTTGAGTTGTATTGTTCAACATGATGAATAATATATTCTATAGTTGTTCCAAAACGTGTCCTACAGGTTGTGTGTTGATAGTTAAGCTATCAAAGACCCTGAAAAACTAGTTGACTAACTCCAGAGATTCCTGGAGTCCTTTTAAATTTGAGAGACTTCATAAAAATGCTCAACAGTGTATTTGTTGGGGACTATTTTCAGCTGCAGATTAATACACATTTATTTCTTTAGTGAGTATTTCTGGCAGCAGGGCTGTGTAGTTTATTTTGAGTCAATACTACACACAGTGTGTGTGTGTTCATGGTAATGAAGGAACATGTCACCCGGTGAAACAGTGGCTCAATGACGTGTTTTTAATGAAGAACAAAAACGAGCTCTGTGGCGCAGAGGAATAAGATACAATACCTGTTAGTGGGATCAGTTCATAGTTGGCTTTGGTATTTTCATGGGATTTGTCGACAATAAGAAAAAATACATAATATAACCAGAATTATCCTTAAGGGTCTCCCTTCTCTTGGAATTACATTATTAGGATGATAACTTTAATTCTTTATTGGTTAGTAGGAGAAAAATCTTTTCTCTTTGTGGGTTCTCAAATTGGCTGAGATTTTACAAAGCTTTATCTTCATGAATACATTATGTGTTATACTCTGCTACTTGATATACAATTAACCTTTTTAATAAGCTCAAACAACAAAGCCCCTGTATTAAAACCTTTTCAGTCACACACACACACACACTACAATGGATCCCACAGTGCCAGCTGTGCCAGTCATAAGGAGCGACTGCTATATGCTGAAAACTCCACCAGTGTGTAATGAAGCCGTGAATCTAGCAGAACAGACAGCGGTGCACAATGGAAGTAGAACTGTAGTCTTGTTTGAAGTGGAAGATCTCACATGTCTGGGCTAGAGGGAATGCAGTCAAACAAATGAATAAGTAAAACACCTTACTTCTCTTTTAATTTTCCCTGCTGCCGTCATCAAGCAGTATCAAGTAGATACAGCTGTGTGTGATATAATATATTCCTACATACTGAGCCGAGCTGATTAATTCACAGTAAGTTTAGTATTGATGGAGAACAGACTGAGTTACTGTATCAGACAATGTTTTGTCTACACTGTGCAAGGTTTAGACTTACTGCTGCCGTCTGGCTGGACCATCGCCGAGGGTCCCAACCCAGCCCCACCTGTAGACTGATAAAAGATTTATGCCAAATGATTCCAAATATAATATTTCATGCAGATCTGCAAAAGTTTTCTGAAGCAGTTGTATTGAACAGTGAGTGAGTCGGATACGTTTTACAACATCAGCAATGAGGTGAAGAATAATAATGAAGCAGCCATTTAAGTGTTGTTTGTTTCACAGTTGACTCAATCTAGTGCTGACACCAAATGCGAGTTGCATTATTTTTTCAAGTCCTGTTGCTCCGTGGCTGGCTGGCAGATCGGTGGCAACACAAATGAAATGAAACAAACCAAACCAAACAGCTCCAGTCAGCTTGAACAAAGCTAATAGAAACAAAGCGTTACAGAGTTCTGTCTAGTTAAAGCTGTAACCCTCCTGTAAAAACATTCAATTAAATGAATAATTTCTTATTTTCTTTGGTATATTTGTCAAATACAGATGCAATGATGATTACTGGGTAATATGTATGTTGTTGTCCAATGTAGGGATGTGCAGAGAGCCCAGTATTTGTATTTGTATCCATATCTTGAGGCAGCAAATTATTTGTATTTGTATTCAAATAAAAGTGGAAAGAGGCTGTTTTTAGAAAATTAAAGTGTTACAATAAGTGTTCAATATAGCTAGTTTATGCTGAGCACATCTGCAGTCATGCCTTTCAAGCATAAATGCAGCAGTAAGAAAAGACAAGAGAGAAAAGAACAGGAGAAGGTAGCAAAGCTTCCTAAATTAGATTCCTTTGGCTTTTTTATAAAGAGTCGCCGGCCCACAGACGACCTCCTCCGAGCAGCAGTTCGGCTGGCATCAGCAGTGGTGCAGCAACAACCATGCAGCAGGTAACGTTAGGACAGCAAGCTAGATATAACACTAGTCCGAAATCATTGTAACATTAAACTATTATTAGATATAAAATTCAAGACAAGTTATACATACATTATGGTATGCTTACTATGGTCGCTACCAGGTGGATAGCCAGCTCAAAAATTATTACGCTAAGCTACCTAATAGCGTAGATGCTAGGTAGGCTATGCCTAGCATTAGATAACTGTTTTGCACGTACAGTCAAAGGGGTGTCAAGCAGGGTTTACATTAGCTAGGTAGCTGTTCATAATGATCAAATGATAATGATAATTAGAGATGCATTTCTGCAAGAAAATATGAAGTGTGATTGCTCAGCATGAGGCAAAATGCAACAAAGCAACTGATATGTGTTTCCCCATTCATCTCAATGGGGGAAAAAAAGAAATGAAATAATGATCATTTTACAACACATTTCCATATTCTTGGTTGCAGGCCTCACAAGTCAGAGACAGAATCAGACTCAGAACCAGGCAGTTTGCAGTTAGGACCCCAAGTGGCCTGACCCAAGTAGGAACGCTACTGGAGATGATAGAGACCAGGACCAGGTTGAGGTGACGCCAGTCAGCGATACAGAACAGGAGCCACTGCAGCCTTACGCCACAGATGGGGGGCATTTTAATGAAAACGTTTTAGATGCTGTTATATCATAACTACAGGGTCTTGTATACCTCTTGTATACCAACATAATCGTTGTTTTTCTGAAAGGTTTTATCATACATATACAACAGCCAGTATCAGCTGCAGCTGGCTTTGCTGCTCTCTATAATTGGATTGTGCATACTGTGAGCCATACTGGCTATTTGGAGACTGCAGTTCACTCGTTTATAACAATGCATGGGTAAAGGGAGTCAGAGATTGGGGGCATCTGTTGGAAAAAATTGAACTCCATTAATCCTCTCAGTTACATGTTGGAGCCTGTGCGGTGTATGAACAGTGGAAATTCCATGGCACAATTGATGCGCAATTGGAGAGGGACGTGCGTAACATGGCGCTCTTTTGGAGACAAGTGCTGGAACACATAGTGAATGTGACACTAACACTGGCTACTTGCAGCCTAACGTTCAAGGGGCATAGGGACGTGTGTCAAGCTATGACCCTGTGTTGCAAGAGGGGGCAAAGGGGTCAGTTAAATACCTCAGTCCCTCCATCCAGAATGACCTCCAACAGGACCTTACGGCTGAAATAAACCAAGCACCATTTTTTTCAGTGATTATGGATACTACTCAAGATCTGTCCAAGCGAGACCAGCTTAGCCAAGTATACAAATACATCACCATAGTAAGCAATCCAATGGATATAGATATCAAAGTAATTGGGGCTTTTTTGGGATTTTAGGAGACAGCTGACACATCTGCAAGTGAGCTGGAAAACAAAATCCTCTGCAGCATTACGAAAAATGGCCTTGATATTTTGAAATGTCATGGGCAGGGCTACGACGGAGCGGTCGATGTAAGTGGGGTTTATTCGGGAGTACGGGCCAGGATAAGGGAAAAGCAGCCACTTGAGACACACGTACACTGTGCAGTACACAACCTACATCTAAACAACATTTCTTATGACACCATAGAACATTTGTAAGTGATGGGCCATGCTCACTGGCGTCATCTCCACAGACCTCTCAGCTCAATCGGACGTAACATTGAAGTGACTACACCCCATCCGTTGGTCTTCTAGGTATGAGTCCCTCACTGCTATACAGTACAGATATGTAGATGTAATGAAAGCACTAACAAAAATAGCTCTGACCAGTGATAAGAACAATGAGTGTGGTGAAGTAGCAGGATTGAAGAAAACAATGGAGAAATTAAATGAACTTCTCTAGTGGATGTCCAGACTAAAGAATTGGAGAGCGTGAATGTTGTCTCTAAAATACTCCAAGACACAAACACAGACATACAGAAGGCAGTGGAATTGCTGGAGAACCTTTTCTGAGTACTGGGGCACTTTTCACCAGGCGAGGACAACAGCACAGGCGCTCGCAGACAAAAGAAGACAAAGAGAGCTCAGAGCACCCTCAAAAGTGTAAGTGTAAGAAGAGTGAAACACCATTTTGATGAGTTTTGTGAAGATGAGCGCCTATCCGATGCAGAAAGCTATTTCAGAGTCAACATTTTCAATGTCAATCAGGACATAATAATCAACCAGCCTTCCCAAAGATTCACTGGTATGCAAGCAACCTCTCACATGTTTGAGGCCCTACAGCCAATGACCCTTCAGCTCGCAGGTGATGAATATCTGTCTGACTACATAGCAGTAACATTTCCTGTACAACTCCTGTCATTCAGGGCCTGTTTTAGAGCAGAGGTTGCTCAGCAGTCCTCAGTCTCCCAACATGCCAAGATGTGGATCATCAATCCGTAACATCCACTTTTAGTGAGGTGTGCACTGTCCTGCTATTGTCACATGGTTTTATTTGATTCCTTATATTTCTAGTTTTATGGTTTGCTGTGGTTATTTTATATTGCATGACTGCAGGCTCACCAGCACGACAGAGGAAACCACCCAGAGTAAGTGAGAGCTCTGCCCGGTTGTGTGAGTAAAAAGAAAAGTACTCTTGGGCACAAGCAGGCGGGCTGGTGGTGTTTGGGCTAGTTACTGCTAATTGTCTCTCATTACCAGTGAGCATCAAAGGTCGGCGGCCCACAGAGGACAGCGGCCCCGGGGAGGACGAGCCAGCAGGCGACCGACAAATGAGCCCCACATACGGATAAGGCCAGCGACACCTACCGTCATTACCTGTGACGGTGGCAACAGCTGATTAGGAACACAACTTTGAACAAATACTTCATTACTGAACTCGAAATACTGTACAAATTATTTACACCTCAACACATCACTGCATGTTTTAATTATTACTTCTTTGAAAGTTTACATTACCAGCAACAACGATTTCTCCCGACATTTCAACCACGGAGATCAGCTGATGAACGCGTCTCCGTCCTATGAAGCCGACAGCAACAAGCAACTGGTTAAACTCACCGCAGAAAAAATTTATGGATGTCAATAATATACTTCATGTTAGCTCTTGTCAGCTATACATATGTACAGTAGTTTGTAGGCTAGTGATCTAGCAACTCGTTACCATGGTTCTGATAGCTTTCTCATTGATCTCTCTATTCTCCCAATACAGTAGCCAAAGTAACTAATTTAACTGTAAAATCCAACATATTGTTGGTAAAATATATAAACCTAATGGTGTATGTGTGTGTGCGCTTCATAACTAGTAACTAGCATGCACTTGGACCTGTAATAACTACCTCATGCCACTGAATATCAGTGTCTATAATGTGTGATGTAAAGATGATACAGTGTAAATTTCATGGAACGTCAGTAACCAAAGTCTTGAAAATACAATTTTCATGCAAATTGAACTTCTGGTAATTTCAGGCATAATTAGCTTTGGATGGATGCACAGTTTATTTTTCATCATCTTCTAGATGTGATTTCTCTTGTGCTTGTCAATCCTGTCTCCCCAGAATTACATTCATATGTAATAATTTGCAAAACCACTATGTTGAATTGCAACATTTAAGATCCAAAGCAGTAAGTAAGTTGACACAGAACAGAATCTTTAGAGCAGTGGTCTCAAAAACTGCATTTACCTTAGTAGTAGTTTTACAGACACACTAAGAAGAAACTGTTTTTCTTTTCTCTCATTTGCACCCAGCATACTGCTCCACATTTTTAGTGATTTAGTAATTTTTGGATTTCTATTTGAGACTTTATTCCTGGAGAATGTCAGATTTTTGATTGTGGATGAGACAAGAAACAGTCTGCTGAAACTCCACAAGAAAATAAATTGTGAACTCTTCTTGAAACTGACTGCACATTGTTACTATAGTTAGTTTGCCACAGTAAATATGTGTGCTAAAGCTTTTATTTTGAAAATTAGTGCATCTTGCTAAATGTTTAAAAATGTGAAATGCAAAACCAGTTTTCATGTTTATATTTTGCAGACTTGGTGAAAAGTTATTTATTTTTTTAATTGAAATGGAAACATCACAACAGGATCAGTTAACGTCTTCTGTGATGTTCAAAAAAGAGATTTGTCCTCATGCAAGAACGTTTTCCTGTTCTTTCCCAAATCTCTCTTACTTTTATCTGCCAGGTTTCCAAATTAGATTCAACAAACTCTGTTTGTAGAAGTTAATAATGTAATAATATTTTCATTCTTAATGTAATAAAAGTAGATAATGTAGTAACTTACCCGTAATGTAATAAAATTTCTAAACCAATAAGTTTTTGCACATTATGTAATGAGTTATTATATTATTGGCTGGTTATTACATTATTAGCTGGATTTAAAAAAAATCATAAAAACTGTAATAACTGGAGCCGATAATGTAATAATATACTTATATCACTTCATTTAAGTTTTATTTGTTGGCTATAAAGTGTCACACTTCCATGACACTTACCCTTAATGTTGCATCTTTCACACACACACACACACATACACACACATGATCTAATTATTATGTGCATGAATGTCGTGTGACAGAAATAAAGAGGAAATGCTTCAACGTGAAGTTAAATGCTAAAAAAAACCTCTTTCTAACACAAAGTGCTTGTGATGACAGGTGTTGTGTAACAGTCACACAGATATATATTAATTCATTCAGATTAAGACATTAAGTCAACCAAGTGTTTCTCCCCTTGTGAAGAAAGGCAGCGAGAGACACGTACGACAGGTCTGAACTCGTAAATTCTGTTCAGACCCATAAAATTATAAGTACGAGAAAATTGATGAATGCCACAGTTTTTTTTTTTTTGAACCACTGGTACGTGCCTCTTAAGAATAAATCTGTTAGTATGAGTGGTTCCTGCTTGAGGTCCGATGTCTATTTAAGAGTTATTTATGTTAGTTGACTTACAACAAGCTGTGTCGATCTCATCCGTGCTTGTTGCCATTTCTATAACCATTTTTCCATGGATGTAGATATGGAAATCCCACCTACAAAGCTCTGATTGGTTGCTTGTTTTCCAATTTGGGGAAATTGCCATCAATTGGCATAATCACTGAACAAATCAGAGATGTAGGCAGTTCTTCAGAGGTCTGGACCCAGGACATGATTCTGTTCCCTCCAACAGAAAGTGACATATTGTGAACTGTCAGTTTTACAATGTGGTGGAAGCAGTATTCAGATCCTTTAGTCAAGTAAAAGAAGTAAAAAATACTCCTAATTCAGTAATATATTCAGTATAAGCATAAATAAAATTACATATTAAGCATTTAACGTATAACAATGAATCGTATTTTACCATAAAAATAACTATCAAATCAATAACTGTAGCAGAGTAAAAACGTACCATATTTCCAGTTGAAATGTGGTGGAATGGAAATATTAAAAAAAATGGAAATACTCAAGTACCTCAAATATTTACATAAGCACAGTATTTGCACTTAGTTCCTTTCCACAGCTGGATTTACACAAATGCATTGGTGATTTCAGTAAGTTTCATCTTCAACACAGATCGATAATGAAAGTGTGAATCTTTATTTTCAGAAAATCCTCATGTAATACCGGTCCTGTGTGAATAAGGCTTTAGAGCTGAGAAACCCTGTGCTCACCCAGCTTGAGAACTCTTCTCACTGTGTACAATGGAGAATGACATGAGCAGGGGAAGAGCCTGCACACTGGGGAAGGCCTAAGGGGGCTGAAAACTCGTGCACCCTGCACGATTATTTCTGAAGTGATCGAAGAATTAAAAATAGAAAAATATGGAAATGAGGCCAGCCCAAATATTGTTTTCTTTTGGAGCGTGGATGATTTTTCTTCCTCAATGGTTTCATCTTATCCTGTAGGATTTCATTTCCAAAATGTCTAGACCTTGACAGTTTACTTTCCTGCTTCTGTGCACTCGTACCGTGCAATACAAGGCCTGCAGCAGAATGTTTCCCTCCTCCCGCTGCTGCCACCGCAGACCTGATCCCAGCCAGCCTCAGCGGCAGTTCCTTGTATCATCGGCTGGATTTTATGCTGTCCGCAGCAGCTTTGCACTCGAACAATCGATTATTGCCATACGTGATTCTATACAGGCACTGAGAGCAAAGTAATGGATGGACTGCTGTTTCCTCTCCAAGTTAACAAGAAGGCTTGGTGGGTATGATCACACGCAGCTCACTCCACCAGCAACACTTTCATCATCCAGCGCTGTTTCCTCTGGATCCAGATTTCTGCCTGACCTTTTGATATCACCTTTAATTTCTGCCTCAGGGAAAAGTGGAACACCTTCACACTCACTCGCCTTCTGCTAGATTAAGTGATGATGTTCAAACAAGCCCTTTAGAGAGCATCTATATGAGGGTTTAATGTATAGATTACTATGTTTAAATGAAGAATATATTCATATGAAATATTCATGAAATAATAACTGCAGTTATGTTAAAAGGCGTGAGGAGGAGGAGGAACCTCCATCAAATCACAAGTAATTGAAAACGAGTGGGTGAAGAATTAATATTTACTAACAAGACAATTTCATACTTATTCACTAGATAAAGCACATACAGGATGAAAACTTGTTCGGTTCAATTTTATGAACTGATCATTAAGGTACCACTACTACTACAATTTATACCATTCCTATAAAGTACTGTGCTGTAAAATAATCCAGCAGTGGTGGAGGAAGTATTGCCTTACATATGTAAGTATCAACACTACAATACTAAATACTAAAACACTTTTAAAAGTCTTAACTTAAATAAAAGAGCAGAGGAATTATTTTCAAAATGTGTTAAAAATAACAAAAGTACACTCACAATGCACAGCTGTCCTCCTCATTATTGAATCTTAGTTATTGATATAATGTGAAAGCAGCGTGTTAAAGTTGTAGTTGGTCGAGATGGATCTAATTTTTATTGCTGTATATGTGTAGTGTTGGGCAATTTATTTCATATCATATTCTATTAAACTTCTAACTACCACTGTCCAATAATAACTATATATTTCCCTCTGAGGTGTAGTATAAAGTAGCATAAAATAGAAATACTCAAAGTTACAGTACTTCAACATTATACCTAAGTAAAGTGCTTGATTTAAATGGACTTCTTGACTAAATTGACTTCCATGTTTGAGCATTAGCATTGCACTGATTGTTGCGCTCATGATGAACAATTTAAAAAAGATCAAAATCAATGCAGCAGAACCAGATATACATATATTATCTTTTTTTTATCTACACATTCTTCTTCCTTGTCAAAACCTGGTGCCTACATTGTCCATGATGGGTGTGTTATGCTAGTAGCAGCTAATGTAGCCTGGAGCTGCTAGCCTCCAGCAGAGATGAGGAGGTCTGCTAACCTCACTTTGTTCTAACTTGTAGCTGCTGACTCAGATTTCACTCCGCTCCCTCTGGAGTCACTAACAAGTTTGTTTTCCAATAGTAAAAATCAGCTCTTATATATATTTGTGTTTATATTTAACAATGTTATGACAGTCAGCTAAATAAATCACAGTAAAGTAGTGGCTTAGATAATATGTGTTAACACCAATTTGCATCCAACTTATAGCATTTCACACCAAATCTATGTGAGCTGTATCAAACGTTTATCAGCTCTAAATGATCCACTTAATTTTAATTCACCATTCAACCATAGCGGATGTTACTACATGTCAGATCATTTTACTTCCACTGCATCTGATGTGGACTTAAAAAAACCACCTGGAGTTTCATTGATTGAGTGTACTACAAGGTGTGTAGTCACCTTAAATACAATATATTTAACAGGGTATGCTACAATGTCCGAAAGAAAGCTGTGAATAGCACAAAAAGAAAAGAATACGCTTCATTAGCTAATAATTATCTTTCCAAACAACCACACAGCCAGAATATTCCCGTCGCTAAAGGATTCCTGTTTGAGGGGGGATATTTTATGTTGCATCTACAAGGTTGCTAATTAAAATCCATACCCCTAATGAGTTTTTAGCACCCCTATTGGTTAACATGATTACCTAAGATAAGAGCAGTAAATTGAGGTTGTTTTAATTAAGTGTAAGATTTACAACCGTTTTTACCAAAGAGGCTCTAAATTGACTTTCCTTCTGTACTTTCCGTGGCCAAGTGGCCTCACAAAAGGGTCACACTCTTATATTCAAGTGCTCTGAAAGCACATTTACTAATTCAACTCCATGCTTTGCATTCGTGTCGGTGGCTTAGAGGAAGAAGGTGGAATGATTGTATGACATGGTTGTTTCTTCTGAGCAAAGTTTGTTTTTTAATGCATTTTAATTACAGAAGGTCTTAATCCACAATTCCTTTAAAAAAAAACAGTTGATTTCCATCCACATGGTGCTAAAGGCTGTGATATTGTTCCACTGCGTTCCCCACAGATCACCTGCCAGTTAAACTGTGTCCAGTCTGAGCTTCAGTACACGGTGGTCTTTTCTTTTGTTTCTTCAGACATGTTTATTTCAGATAAAGCAAATCATTTCTGTGCACCGACACGTTTTCTCAAGAAAGAAAAACCTCTCTGACAGCGCATGATTAGAGCAGCGAACATTAAAGCTTTCATAAACCAGACATACATTGAACATTTCAGCAAGAGGGAGCAATAAAAACAGACATTTACATGAAAATTGTCATGGATTATTACTTGAAACATGGAGGATACAGAACCCTTCTGATTCCGCCCCTGTTTTTGTGTGATTAAACAGCAGTGCTAGAGTATTGTATCATAGCACAGACAGCGGCAGCCCCGTACCGCCTCTCTGGCCCTGGAGGTGCCGGTGCCTTGGCCCCTTTGTCTAGGCTGCGGGTAATTGCTTTTCTGCGCCGAGGTTATTCATGTTTTGCGATTGGATCATCCGACCTAGAGCAAGGGAAGCCACATTTGTGGCAAGGTTGGGTTGTTTTAGTGCTTTGCCTCTGAGCTGATTGTTTCAGCGAGGCTCTGTACCCGTCAGCAGAAGGAGCCAATGATACTGGCATATTCCGTATTCTGTCTACCCCACTGTGAAGAAAACGGACTGCTTTTTATTAAAACTCATTTCCCATCAGAGACACCTTTCCCCAGTCTATTTATTTCTATCTATGAAGCCTATTACATTTTTTTCTTGACCCTTTTGGCTTTTAAAAACACAGCTGAGTCCTCTGTGTCTGTTCTAATGGGATTTTTCAAATGATTTATTCGCCTCTGATTCTCCTCAGTTCAGGTTTTAATTGGTTTCTGAAAAAAAAAGAAAGAATATCTCGCATTCTGTCATCACGAACTGTGTGACATTGAGATGAACAGTTAGCATTAATTTTCCTGCATTTTAATGAGCACTCTGTTTTCTAAATATACCAGTCGTGCTTTGTTTTACAGTTGAAATCCACTGAAGCACATTGTCATCACCTCAGTGGGATACAACGCCTCACTGTATCCAGGTATCTAAAATAAAAATGTAAAATCATTCTCATCACATGAACAAATAGCTTGTTGCTGCTGGTTGTTTTTATCACTCAGGCATTACAGTCAACTTCCTGCAGGATGCTGCAGCAAACAGAGAGTGTGCTCTCTGAATACTGACACTGATCTGACTGACATCTCACTTCATCTCGGCATATATTTGTCTGACATTTTACACTGGGTCTTTTACAGATCCTGCATATAGCGTCTTTTGATTTTCTCTTCACCCCGGGGTCACAAATTATCAGATTGTCTTGCTGACATTTGGCGTGGTCAGAGTAGCTGATACCTGACCTTTCTACCAACTGGTCCCTCCTGGCTTTCAACTATTGCTCAGCCTCGATACACTAGCAGCAGCATGAATTGAACTCTTAAATATTCCACACCTAGTTGACAGCACAGAGATTTTATTAGGCTTATAAAACATGCAGGGGTGTGAAATTGATTGTTTCATTTGACCGGGAAAGCAAATGGTGTATGGAAAGTACACCTGGATACAGGGAGGTGTTGGTGCAAGTGAATTATTGATTGGGAAAGCTGTTTGATGTTGTGCTTTGGGGACCTACAGCCAGTCATGTTTGCCAGTTAAAGGCATTCATGATTTGCTCAGATGTTGATTCAAAAACAGGCTTGATTTGTTATCGCATGGACTTCTCAAGCAAATACTTGGACATCAATGTGTATACATCATTATCTGTGCCAACATGGAGAATACAGTGCATACACAAGTCCTGTTCTCATGATTGTGACCATTATGACTGAGGGTCATAAGAACTTGCCACTCTCCACCTTTGTTATACAGATTCTGGAAAAGCAACTCAACATATCGGGGCGAGCAGCGCAAGCTTCCTAAATCTTTCCAAATAAACCTTTTGTTACATAAATCATTTTAAACATGTCTTCTAGCTGAGCTGAAAGTAAAAACAGGAAGTGGCCTCTTGGATCCACCGTTGTAGTTTACTGCACGGTGACAGGCCAGCAGGATGAAAACTGGCCTGAAGATACACCACCAACAATAAGATCCATGTCACCTTTCACAAGAATCTGTTGCAAACAGAGATTTCCTGTGTTAAATCATCATAATAATATATTTATATAACTGTGTCATATCATAATTGTTATCAACAGGTCAGAAGTTTTGCAGTGAATGAAATTCTGTATCAAAGACAGTTTTTCATATCATACAGTCCATTATAACCCCAGACTGTATATAAAGATGGACATATCAAGGTGTGATGTCACCCTGGTGGTTTGCTTTGGAGCCCAGAGTTGCAGCTTATGATGAGTGTCGTCTATTCCAGGGGTTCTCAACTGGTCTCACTCTGGGACCCATATTTTCTTATGGTCATTAAGTCGCGACCCACTTTTATAGAATTCAAACCAAGCAAATTTATTTTTCAAAAATATCCTTTGAAAACACACGTATGTCACCTTTTTTTTTTTTAACATAAATACATATATTTACATGTACAAAGTGCATTTCAGAGCACATTATTAAGAAACTGAGGAGGACCATGACAACTGCATGTTCACTAAAATAAATATCAAAACTGCACAAAATAAATAAGGTCACAAAATTGGATATTATAGCAAAAATCATAATCACAATTATTTTGGTCAATATTGAGATCACGATTATTCAACACGACATTTACTTTTTGACTCTCATTTTTGCCGATTGCCAACGCTTATATATGCACATATTTTTTACACATGCAATCATAGATTATACTAATGATCAAGAAAGACTGTATATAGGAGAAGAACTTAGGAAGACTACCTCGGATCCAAGCTAACGCTAGCTCCCCCCTCAAGGGACATTCTTCGTCCCACATAAGACCCGAGTCCATGAAGAGGGGGGGTCTCGCAGCAGGGGGCACGGAAGGGACAGTCCAGCAAACAGGTAGGAAAACAGGCGGACGGGCCGATGGACTTCTGGGAAACCCTCCACTGCCACTCGGAAGGAGACAGCCTCGTTCCAGCCAACTGCAGGAGTCACAATCATCACAAGACTTTGAAAACACACACTGTAAAACATCAGTGTTAGAATCAGAAAAAAACACTTTATTAGTACAAGAAATTTCCAACCAGACATGTTCTACTAATGCTATCCAACATATGCAGTGTATCTTAATTCAGTGACTCCCATCTGAGGATCCCTCAGCCATGTTTCCAAGTTAGATTTAAAATGTTTAAAAGTGCTGCACTCTGATACTCAGAGGCACAGTAAAACTGTCTCTAAAGCTATCTTAGTCTGGATTTTTACCATCATGCTGTAATATATTGGTATTTTGTTGTGCTTGTTAGGGTTGATGTTGAGGTGATATGCTATGTAAACCTAAGAGGTGGGACTTGGCTGCCCCCCCCCATACATCGCTGTCCATCAAATGTTTGCTGGGTTGAAGCGGTTTGATTTCTCAAGATGTGATTTTCAAAAGCATAAAGTGTCTGTAATGGTTAGACTCAACACTAGCATGGAGATTACCACCACCCACTGCTGGCCGGCCAGAATGCAAAAACCCAAGAGGGGTGATTATTCATTGGCTCCTCAACACCACCAACAGCACCACCACCGAACACACACATACGCCTACACACACTCGCTGACCTTGGCCAAAAGTTTTGTCAATCAGGCAGGGCTCTCTTCCTACACTTGGGTGAACATTGACTTTCAGCTGGCAGGACACCTCTCTGGAGCAGCTGCTGCGCCTCCTCCAGGACAAATCTGCCCGCTGGCTCATAATAAAAGGGCCACACAGATGTTGCTTCACCCTCACCTCAACCTTCACTTCCACTGTGTTTCCACTTTCCACCCAAGCAGCTGGGTCAAAATTTGCAGTATCTTAAAAATAGCATTGCAAACATGCTTCCATCTGTTTTTCAGGTTGGAGGTAGTAATTATGTGATAGTTTCATATGCATAAATTTGAGCTTTACTCCAATCATAGAGTGCTATGATGCAATATTCTACCTACTGTTAATAGATGATAGATAAATGGGACTTTATTTTCCTCAACTGCAGAAAGAACCAGACTTTTAACAGACTTATATCATCTAATCTGTTCTATTTTGCTGTTTTTTTTGTTCAGTGTTAAACTACTGTCAGTGAAACTCACTTCAAAGATGTTTAAATTTCAGGTTTTTTTGAATGTGATGTTTTTCCCATAAATGTGGCCATTGTGGCTCCATGTGTCATGCTAACTCAATTATAGAGATTTGGGGGATTCACAAAAAGACATTTATCACACAAAACGACGAACATCGGGGCAAGCTACTGAGACTCTTACAGTTTTCCTCACCTGATTTTTTACCTGGTGTTTTGCACTACAATATATCCGATTAATAGAACATCTCTGTGTCAGTTTAATAGAAGAAAGAGTGTATGTTTTTGACAGTACTGAAAATCCTGGACTCTGCAATTATTTGAATGTCGGTTTTTATTTGAGAATTCAAGGTATATCCAGTTCATGAAAGCTTCAAATTTGCTGTTAAGTAGCTACTAGGAGTAGTTGGAGAGATAAAATAGCACGTAAAAAAATGTCCTACCCATCAGGAATCTGAGAAAAAGACGTCACTTTGCTGGCAACATTGATAAAGAATCTCTGTGAAGTGCAGTGCAAAGACACCACAGTAATACAGCCAGAGCAGAAAAGATGGAGACAAAAAAAAAACACACAACAATGAGTCCTTATCACCAAAGACAGAGGCAGCATAAAACACAAAGAGTTCACAATTGACCACTCTCAGTTTGAGAGGAGGCCTGAAGAATCTGGTGAAGAACAGTGACAAACAGTCATGTGACTAAATAAATGGTTAAAAACAAACAAACAAAAAAAGATCAGATTTAAATGAGTTGTTGAGACTCTTAAGTTCTTGTGTGTTTTTATTCCAGACAATATGATAATAGTTAGTGGCTAAAAGGCTTTTCTTAAGATGAGGTGAAACGGTTGCTCAGTGGTCACCACTGGTGCCTCCTTGGTTAAATCCAGTGCTCTTGAGTTCACATTTCCTCTTTGTGGGTGTGGGCTCTGTGACAGACTTACCCAATGCATGCTGGGACAGGCTCCAGCTTACATGACCCATGGCTGGGTAAACTGTTGAGAAAATGGATGGATGGTTTTGTCAAGGCATTTCTGCACTGACTTCAACAACTAGTCATAAATTCCATCCCACTGGGATTGGGACTGGGTGATATTAAGGACAATTTCCAATATAGATACACATTTATCATAGCAAAACCACATACAAAGGAACCAAACTGATTCCATGTATGTATGTATTTATGTATTACATGAGATCAAACACTTCACACTGTACTATTCCAGCAGCTCAAATTAAATATTATACTTCCATTCCTGGTAGGATTTTATTGTGGAACCTAAAAGTAATCATGCTACTTTACTAATTACTCAACATCCATTAATTTTTACTTTACTTTCGTTACTCAGCTGTTGGCTCTGTCAAAGGTGCCTTTGAACAACTTCAAAGTCCACAGTCACATGCTCCATCCTCTGTGTTTAACACGTGTAGAAAAAGAAAAGGAGACGTAGTTTGACAAGCAGGCCTAGAGTTTGTATGTATTTACTGACCATCAACAGCTAGCTTGACATTAGCCACAGTGACTGTATGCAGTCCCGTCATAATGTCAAGCTAGCTTGGTAAGGCTACATTCAGGAGCTAGAAGCTAGAAGCTAGCTTGACATTAGCCACAGTGACTGTATGCAGTCCCGTCCTCTCAGTGAAGCTACTTTGTTCTCACAGCCTCCACCTCTGAACTAAATCAGATTCCTGAATGTAGCCTTACCAGTGGCTAACGTTAGCAAGACGGCTAAGACACAAAATGCAAATAAGACAAATAAGGAGGAGTGGGGGACAGAGGAGGACGGGTGCCTGCTGACCTCCGCAGGGCGGGATCTCTTATATTGGACTCAATGTATTTCTTTTTTTTTTCATGCTAATCTGTGATTGGCCATGACACGTAAATGACGCGCCAAGGGAGGCTGTCCTCTCTAACCAATCAACAACCAGAATGCAATATTGACATCGAGTTGGTCCAATGATAGTTTCCAGATTTCATCTTCAATTCTCTCCACTGTAAGGCAGAGTAGCAGCAGTAGATAGCTCCTTGCGTTAGCCAACGCCACAGCTAGCTTGTTGTAGCAGCCTGAAGGAATCTTTATACATCCATGGTAGGACTGTTAAGGACTGTTGTTAAGCTAACGGGAGAAATGATCTGGACTGGGCAGCGTAGCAGCAGGACGCTGCCGGGGAGGCTGGAGAGAGAAGCAACCGGAGAAACAACCAGGAGAGTTAGCTTGTTTGTCATTGTTGCTAATGATATCAGACTGGTTAACCAGCAGCCATAAAGTTCTGTTAACTAACAAACAAGATGACCAACAGTCACAAATGGACGTTATGACATGAATACTCCATCTCCATGATAGAAAGAAGAAGACGTCAGATAACATGAGTCAGATACAGCTTCTCTCTCTCTGTCTCTTTGGTGCTAATTTCATCTCTGATGGTTAAATGTCTCTGTGTGGCTTTTTTGTGTTTTTTATCTCCTTAACAAAAATGCAGCAGAGATCATATAATGTGTTGTGGGTAACGTTAGTTTGCTTGTTGAAGTTACAGTGAGCTGTCTGGACTCACTCATTCATTCGTTTTTAATTGAGTGGTTGTTCAGTCACCTGTTGATGTTGTGTGATTAGTGAATGAGTGCAGGAGGTCTGGCTGCTTGCTTCTGACCGTTTCTTTAGTTTGTTTTAAGCTGAGCCCTATATTGAGTAATAAGCTTAAAGTAACTAGAATAACAAGTGTTAACTAGTGCTGTAACGGATTGTAGTTGATCAGTGATCCGTACGGATCGCCCCCCCACGGTTCAGCAGGCATATGAACTGCGGATTAATTGCAAAATTTAATGTCTCATTTAAGACAAAGTAAACAAACTGCTCTAAGTACAAGTCATGGGCAGACAGCGTGTCACTAACGTTAACAGGGATTTTGAAGAGCAACGATCAAACCAGCATCTAACAGGTTGAAGTGACATCTGAGTTATGTTTACCTGCTGTTTAATGTGCTGCAGCTGAGCAGCTAATTAGCATCTAGCTGCTAACTGATGTTAGCGGTGAATGTTTGTTATCATCAAGTTTTGATGATGTGGACAGAGGCTGTTTCATTCACTGTTTAAAAGGTTTCATGCCTCATATTGCAATAACTGAGCATTGAATATTTTATATATTTTATTTTATTTTATGTAAACATTGGACATCTTAAATGTCGTTTTCATTTAAGACCATGGGCAAAAGTTCCTTGCTGTTTCTGGCTGTCAGTGTGTTACAGAGTAAATGGAAAATAAAGTTTTATTTGTCTCCCCCTTTTTTTCCCGCTGATCCTAATAATGATCTGATCCGTGACTCAAAGCCGTGATACAATCTGAACCGTGAGTTTTGTGTCCATGTTAACACCCCTAGTGTTAACATGTCAGCTTTGTAGACTATATTTTATATATCGTACATATAGATATATATAGAGTGTGTAAGTCATGTATTTGATACATGCATTAATACTTTCTGATGTGAACCTACACTTTTAGATCTGTGAATGTTTTTAGTGTTCAGTCTTTCTAGTATTCAGCACTGATCTGAACCTGTATCACATTATAAGCTTTGTGCCACTTTATATATTTCTGTATATTAAGAAAATACACAGGAAACACATGTAAATCATGTGATATGTTGTTTGTTTTTGATGAGAACATAAATTTGTTGTCACAATAGAACAATACTATAAATTTGAATTTCACTTTGTTGATAAAATGACACATTTGAACCACCACTTCTTTGAGAGACATTATGTATATGCTAAATGTCTTTAAAGAAGCAGCCTTTGCACCACTCAGGGGTTTTTGTTTTTGAAAGCAAATTGTTTTATTGGCATATAAAATTGCCCCCCACCCCTCATGATATAGTTTGATGCGGTTTGTTGTAAGCTTCCATGTTGGTTTTCTCCCCCAATTTTTTGAGTCACCAGCTGCCACTGCTGTAAATCATCATCTGTAACAACTGATTCTAGTTTTTTACATACAGCTTGCTCAGAGTCATTCAACTTTGTAAAAGTATAAGATGATAAGATTATATCATCACAATACGATTCAGCAGAAAAGTCCAAAGTGAACTATTACCCATCTTTGACTGGGATGAAGTCTCAAATCTTCAACTGCTGACTACATTTAATGAATGACAGTAAGTGACATTACTGCTTAGTGACAGAAGAAACATCCAAACAACACAAGCCTTTCTCCACTCTACATTAGAAAATGCATCATGTCGAGAACAGACACAAAGCTGAAGATGTGGTTGGAAACTGTCGACAGGATTAAAAGTGCATATGATGGATCTCACCTGTGTCTGAGCCGCACAGCTGATGGCTCTGAATAAGCTCAGTTTCATCAGCTAGTTTCCTTGCAATGTCACATCCCTGCTTTGACTTAAAGGGGACCTATTATGCTCATTTCCAGCTCTATATTTTTATTCTGGGAGTCCACTAGAGTAGCTTTGCAAGATTCACAGTTCAAAAAACTCCTTATTTATCTTCTACTGGCCCTTTATGCAGCCCCTCAGTTCAGCCTCTGTACTGATCAGCAGCGATGCAACCCACCATTTCCTACTTTATTACTTCACATTAAAAGCTTTGAAATGACTAAATAATCTGAGAGTTTCACTGTGAAGAATTTACAGGAAATGAAACATATTCTGCACCGAATTAGCAGAGCTTCATTAGCAGTGCTAAAAACAACAAGATATGGAGATATTTGGAGCTCTTATTTCAGCAGATCAGTTAGAAATAACACAGGGAGGAAGAGTACAAGCAGGAACAGCCACAGTGATGATGATGTTTGATGAAGAGCTGCAGACGACCAGCACACCTCCTAAAGGTAATCTACTTATTTTACTTTGCCCTGCTGTGTTCTGGAGCCTCATTATTTGACACTTAGGCCATGTTTAATATGAACGTCCGATATTGTAACATAATATATTTGGCTGCAAATAAGTAAAGCATAATCGGTCTCCTTTAATGTGTCTGATTTGGATTCCTTGTGCGAGCCTGCAGAGAGTAAGTCATGGCTGCTGGTTGTTAAGCATTGCAACCTACATTAGCAGCAGAGAGATAAACTAATGCATCCCATATTATGAGACAGAACCATACATCAGAGCTCACTGGGGTTATCAGCCCTCACAGATCTGTGCTGGGGGAGAAATCTGATTATGGGGGGACTGCAACTTATTTTCCTCCAAAACCGTCACAGAATCACATTACCAACAGTTGCACGTGGAATTACAACGTATTCTCAGAGCCTGTATGAGAAACAGCGTGCTCTGCCCTCTAGAAGTTTTACTAGAGGTGTCAGCGGTCTATCATCGGCCCATTACAGCCCCTCTCAGAGAGCATATCCACATAGTCACAATGAGAATAGGTGTGACCCTAAAACGAGCAGTGTGGCTGAAGGCAGGGAAGTGGAGCACTGCTGTGCTTACGGTTACTACTTGGCGGGGGGAACGAGGCTCCTGTGTGAAGCTATGATAAATAAAATGGAAGGGGAAGGCACTGTCTGTGCAATCCACCAAGATTAATGACCAAAGCACTACATAAAGTGAAATAGTTTATCTCAAGCCTAACAACATGAAACTTGTAGATGCGCCTGTCATTATTCTTTCCAGGACTCTGCAGCCATTCTCATGTTGCATTCATTGAGTTCAGCCGTTACATATTCAGAAAATATTCTCCCCTTGGACTCAACACTGACTATTTTTCCAAACTATAGGTGGCTTGGGTGTTGCTTGTCTTCATATTTTGTGTGTTTTATGCTGAAAACTTGGCAGAGTGTTGTGTTTCATACACAATGCTTTCAAGGCTAACGCAGGCGAGACAGAGCAGGATAACATCCATTCCACTCAATTTCCTCAGGACCTTGAAATGTGGGCCACGCTTTGTGTCCCTTTTCTTTGCAAAATCCTGATGAACAGCTTTCAATCTTCACTAAAATGGAAATGTTGTTGTACTACTGCAGGTAATTGGGTTTGGCAGCCCAGTTAGTCAGGTTTAGTGGAGTTTTGTCGGTGCAGTTGAGCTCACATTGATGCAGTATTAACCGTTTAAACAAATACACCTTGGCTCCGGACCGCTCGGCTCCGCTGCTGCGCTGCTACTGAACTGCTGATTTCTGTTTCATCAAGGAACAATCATTGATCATGAGGACAGCAGACAGGAGCTAAATGACACAATTTTTCTGTGTGGAGTCATGCAGCATTATTCCATAAAGACCATTTTCTAAGGCAGAGCCATTACACAAGTGCAATCTGAAAGGTTTTTCAGGACCTATTTGGTCAAATAAATGGACTTAGCTACTGTAGGTCCACTAGAGATTGTCTTACTTATCTTATCTTGTCTCACTGTGAGAGCGCTGAGAATTAGCACACTGTGCATGGCTATCAATTCTGTCTTTTTAATTAGTCCCATTGTGTCAAAGAAAGAAGAAATAGATGAACGCATTCAGCCAGCTGATCTACGCCTGCTCACCACTCTGAAATGACTCATCACAAAGGAGAAGGGCTGTGCTTTTCTATCGGACGCTGTCTCTCTCCTTCAAAAGCAAAACTGAATTAAATGTCTGAATTCAACATTAAAACCGGCCAGTTTATATCACTGGTTCCAGGACTGTCAGTGTACTATTTCCTGTAGCCTCAGTGGGGTTTAATAACAAAAAATGTATCATCTACATAAAACAGAATGATAAACATCCTTCAGAATTAGCCGGCAGAGTCCTCTTCTCCCAGTTTAACATCTGCATGTATACAGCCACACTGGGAAAACCTGTCAAAAAACAGAGACACTTATTTCTCCACAATAGAGCAGAACGCAGTGAAGCCACAACACAGAGGAGAGGAAGAAGTAACACGTCTTGTGTGTTTGAACTAGAGACGTTTCCTGCAGCTCCCTGGCTGTTATTGACACCAATGTGGTTGCTGTCACTTCCTCCACCTGCAAATAAGACCCAGCAGGATGCAACTATATAACTATACATGCACTTATAGAAACCTCAAGATTTGCATGATATCAAGCCCTCTTTTTACTGCTTTAATACAGTCTGCCTTTCCTACACACATCTAAAATTGTCCTCACAGAGCTGAAAATGTTTTACATGCACTGCTATTAGTGAGCGGACACTAAAGATGACACATCTTTCACCAGCTTAAGTGACTGCATTATCAGACTCTGGGTCACTGTTGAATGAATTTAACACTGTTTTTGCTCCCGATTCCAAAAGGTCATTTAAATGTTGTGATTCATTCCACTCTGAGGCTTATATTTAGTTATGGTATTTACAGTTATTCACCATGCCAAACTAATGGCTTCAACATAAAGCCATATCATTCTTGCATATAGCCAATGGTTGTGTTTCCATGTTGCGTAACCTCTAGAGTATCATGTAAAGAAAGCGGCACAGCTAAATTCATGTGTGTCCTGGTGAAAGAGGCAGTGTTGACAGAGGGACTACTTGCAGGGCCAGTTGGTTACTGTACAGCGCTGCCAACTAGATGTTTTGACGTTTAAGATGATAAAACTCTCCTTTGAGGGGAGTCACCAATATCACAAGACAGTGAATGTGCTCTAATGCAGGGGTTCTCGACTGGTGTCACTCTGGGACCCACATTTTCCCACGATCATTAAGTTGCAACCCACTGTTATAGAATTCAAACCAAGCAAATTTATTTTTCAAAAATATCCTTTGAAAACACACGTATGTCACCTTTTTTCAACATAAATACATATATTTACATGTACAAAGTGCATTTCAGAGCACATTATTAAGAAACTGAGGAGGACCATGACAACTGCATGTTCACTAAAATAAATATCAGAACTGCACAGAATAAATAAGGCCACAAAATTAGATATTTTCACTTATATATTTATATCACTATATATATTTATATCACTCCATCAAAGCTAAAACAGCCAGAATGTGCAAAAGCTTCTTTCCACAACACCTTCAACCTGCACATGCAAAAGAAAAAAAATCTACCTTTTAAATTATTTTATACTATTTTAAATAATTTATGCATTTTTTTTGGATGGTATCACACTCTCAGTTGTAAGAACTTCACTACATATCACACACTGAGGTTTCATTTAAAACACTCCGGCTCATATTTACTCTTCGCCATCTTGCCTCCGGACATCAACACAAACTTAAAGTGAACGTCAATCAAATGATTGTTACCATGGCTACAGCACAAGATTGCTGCATGTCGCTGATGCAAAATATATAAAACGTCAAAATGTTGTTTTTTTTTCAAAATAAAAGACAAGTCCAACATCAGATGCGCATTAAATATTATTTATTTATTTTTGACCAGCTGTCTGCGACCCACCCAGAACAGGTCTGCGACCCACTTTTGGGTCGCGACCCCCCAGTTGAGAATCACTGCTCTAATGTAGCTGTAGCTCTCTGGCTGATGATTGGACAAGTTCACACGCTGCTTCAGTCAGTCCACAGAAATGTGAACGCGCCGTGAACGTGCGAATGTAACAACCAATCACTGATCTGTTTGTGTTCTTAATGATTGAACTATTTAAGTTCAGAGGAGGGTTAAACTTCACTGAATGGTGCTCTCTCCAGTTTCCTTGAAGGTAATCACTGTGAGGACGGCTCACTATTGGTTAACAGTGCAAATTCACATGTCAGTGTTCATCAGTCAAAACTGATAATAAAAAACTTTGTGCAGATTTAATTTATAACCTGTGAGTGAATTCATTGACTGCGGTGATCACACTGAAATTAATTGAAATTGCTGCAAAAACTGGGACTTGTATTATTAAAACCCACCTGCCACTGGCACCAGTAACAGTAACCAGTAAAGTCTTACAGATTGTAACATCAGACATACAATCAAGTAACCAGTGAAACTTGTAGCTCATTTGCTTTGATTCCTGCAACAGTAAATACGTCCGTCTTAGTTGCTCACTTCCTGTATATTGTGGATTAGTGTCAGTGATGGGACTGACATGTTAATGCTGCTCTCCTCTTGTATTTCCAGACAAACAGACGAACCTTGCCGTTGATGTATTTAGACTCTCACATTAAGTGGTTTGAGTGGGCTTTCTCTTCTGAGTCTTGCAGTGGGAGATGACTTGAATATCAATACCTCAACTATCATCCTGCTGAGAAATAACAATCTAAAAGAACATCATCCTCAAGATACACTTGTTTCTTTTATCTATGCGGCATTAATATTGGCATTTAGCCCACCCTTGCTCTCCCTCTCACGTACCATATTCCATCCCTCCTCATTTTCACGCTTATAAATTTCAATGCCGTTGCCCTCTGAAAGACTCAATACAATTTCCCCTGACTCACCACTTTTCTTTTTAATGTCTCATCACAAACCAAACGTGTGATGTTCCCACTCAACTCAATGACCTTGCTGAGGGAATCATCATTATTATTATTATTATTATTGTTAATATTATTATTTTTTTAGAAATAGATAGATATATCCATCAGATAGAGTCTGGATGTGGAGCTCTTACCTGCATGCCATCCGTCTGCTCGTCACTGTGGCACGTTTCAGATTATAAAACTTAAGATGTAACTTTTCTGCAGAATTATTGCAGTTCATATTATTGCAGCTTGTGTTCATGTGCAGGTTGAATAAACAAGCGGAAGGAAGCGTGTTGACAAGTTTTCTTGAACTTCTCCTGTTAATTGGGAGCAGTTAAAATCTGCCTCAGGTCACACATCAGATGAGCCAGGCTTTATGTCAGCATCACCTGTAATTAGAACATGCAGTCAACAGCAGAACACTGAGTGCATGAGTGCCACACACCCTGGTCCTAAAACGTGTTGCAAAAGTGTACATCGGAGCAGAAACATCAACATGTATTCATCTCACCTCTACACAAACACACACACACACTTTCTCTAATTTGGATGTCCTGTTCATCTGAGCCTAACAATAGCTAGCCTCTGTGTGCAGCACTGCATGATGTATCACTAAAAAAAAGCTCCCTGGCTATGATAGACACTTACGCAGCTCGGATCACTTGATAGATGCAAAGGAATTACTGTACCGGGCTGACATTCTGAGAGAAAAGGCCCAGCCAAAGGAATATCACCCGCTCTGATCTCTTTTTGATTGTTCATTTCACGTTAGCTCACACTCCAGCTGCGCACAAGCCGGATGCTGAACGCATGGCCGTTGACAGGCTGAGTCAAAATATAAAGGATAGGATGCAGAGACGGAGCCCATCACAGAGAGGCACATCACTGTCTAATGAATGGCCGCCTGTGTCTCCCACCTTGTCCGGCCTTTGCAAATGTGACACTTTGCGAGGCAATCTGTGACGAGCGGCAGAGGTCACGCCAATCATATCGCTCACGTCGCCGTGCCCACATCCTCTTCATAATCTGTTGTCACAAGCCCGAGCAGGAGCGTCGGGAGTGACAGGTGAGAGTGTGGCGACCAGGAAGCGGCTTGACGTGAGTCATTTTCAAACCGTTTGGGCTCTGAACTCCTTTTATTTTTTTATTTTTTTATTTTTGAAGATACCTGCCAGTTCAGGCTTTGTTAATCCTCTGAGAATTATTGATTCAGTCCAGCAAGCTGGACCCCAACTCCAGCTTTTAATTTTGTATCTGTGGCTCCTCTGACTTTTTGTGTTTCTCTTTTTTCCTCTTTGTGATAATATCTCCTGAGTTTAAGCACCGGATGGCTGGCACTTTCTTAATATTGGCAGTGGTTTGGATTATAAAGCCCCTGTACTGGTAAATCCATTGAAAGCCATTCTCTTCTTCTAAATATAGTAGCTTTTACTCCCTGCTCACTCTATTCCTCCCTGTTATCTGCTGGTAGAGTCGTCCCTCTTATCTGTAAAAGAACTTTCTGCTGCACTTCTTTTACTGCCTTGTTGTATCTCTCTGTCCTTTGAAAAGCCATCCCTTCCTCTCCTCCGTCTTGACTTGTTAGCTCTTGTCAGCCTTCCCCTTCTGTTCCCTCATTTGCGGGAGCATCTGAGAGGTTATGAATTAATAAAGTCTCTCGTATGCAAATGACGGTTTTGAATGTTTCCATGGATATGAGAAAGCAGCACTCGCTTATTCAGCTATGACCACTGATTGCCAGTTGTGCAGCCCAATAACAAAGATGTTTAATAAAGCTTGAGTTGACAATGAAGACGTCAGCTGCTAACTAATTGTGATAATGTCCCTGTGGCCAATTAAATGAGTCACCAAACACTGGCTTTACAGCTGATCATTTATTGAATCATTAGGAACAGTCAACTTTTATTTTCCGTGGAATGCCACATCAAAATGATTGTGTTCCTCAGTGTTTATCTCTGCAGACAATAAACAGCTATGAGGCAGAGAATGATTGTCTTGATTCTGACAGCATTACATTTATAATGAAATGGCAGCGTAAAAACCCAAGACTGTGATGTGTTAATTAACTGTGTGGTTAATTAAATCAGCAGGTCTGACCTTTGACCCTAATGGTCTGATATTGGATTAATGTCTTTTGAAGCATTAAAATAAAAACAAGTTCTCTGATATTCTCTGAAGGCTTTCTGAATATTAATGTTTTTCTAACCCAGTTAAATCAATGTTTCTAACAATTATCACCAGGGAACAAATAGTCCTTCCAATAAAAATGTTGATTGCCACAAAATACAAAACAGATTTGTTATGTGTCTGCAAGATGCAGTTTAGCCCATGAATGGCAGGGGGTGTTAGTGGTGGTGGAGTTTGGGGGGCGTGCAGGGGGGGGCAGTATAGTTTAATATAAATGATGGTGTTAATATATGAGCGTGTAATGTACTGTATGGAGCGTTTTAGTGTCTCTCAGCTCATAGTTTTTGGTTTTAAGGCTGTTTTGTGTCAGTCTCACTCTGTCGTATGTTGGTTGCCATAGTAACTTTACAAGCTATTAATACGTCAATGATGTGTTCACAATTTACAGCAACTTCACTGCCACCAAGTGGCCAAAAAATGAATTACTGCTGCTTTAAGGAGAAATGAATCTACGGTGGCTCAGCTGATGCTTTCACCTCCTCGAAAATCACCAAGTTTACAACATCAGACAATCTCAATGGAGATATTGTGGACTTGGTCAAGGTGCACGCTGCCCTGATTGGATGTTCTTTCTTTTTTAATCCTCTTGATTCACACCTTCAAGTATCCAAGCGAGTATGTGAGCCATGTTGCTCATGTTACAGGTGCTTGTCTCGGCATACACACTGATAAAAACACAAGCCTCACTGTATTTAACTGTAAATGTTTTTTACAACCGTGATTGTTCAGATGCTCAACTCCAGATATTGTGGTGGCGTGTTACAATTCATATACAGTTGACAGTCCCAGACCATTACTGACTGTATTTTACACTCCATCTGAATCCTGTTTTGTAAATGTTGACATGTAATTCATTATCTCTATATAGGAATTGTCAAAACTGTATCTTTTGAGCCACAGAGAGAGAGGAAGGCGTTGACAGGTCTTATTTGTCATGTGTGCTGTTTTGATGTGTATCCAGCAGGTTTAGGATGTGATTGTTTGTTCCGTCGTATTCGCCTGCAGGCAAAGTTAGAAATCCATCTAATAAATGCTGTGCCTAATCCCTGATGTGAGATCCACAAAGATGATGAAGCAGACGTGGAGAGGTGTACTACTGGTGATTTCTTCTTCAACAATATGGAGACTGGGAGTGTTTGAAGCCCCTCGTGTTTACACAGTGAATTATTAGATTGTTGGGGGTTTTTCATGCTGTACAATATGGTCTGACTTCTTGACTTCAGACTGATGGTATATGGCAGATTAACATGTGCTTGACGGTACCTTTGGGCAGCAAATTGTTTTATCATTTCTATCTATAAGCCTTAATATAGTAAACAAACTCATAATGATCAGTGGATATATTCCAAAATGATTTCTAAGTTCTATGTTGTAAATGTATGACATGTTCTTCCCTCCTGATGGTTAAAACGGTCTCTAACTGTGTCTTCACAGTCCGTGTGCTGTGATATATGAGCCACTGGAAGTCTGTTCCTTTTCTGCCAGATATTTTGGCTGATGTTGACCACAGTTGCTTCCATTCCCCATTTGTTGGCATGGAAAAGTTGGCTGCAGGTAAATGTTTGGCCGACATTATCCATCACCAATAATCACCTATTGATGTTGCTATATGTGCGTCCTGTTGCTGCAACATTATTGCTGCTGCTGGTTATTTTAAGGGGCATTTAGTAATGTATCAGTCCCTGCAGATTCATTTTGTGCTCCTTTAGGTTTACATATGGTGTGAAAACACTGCAGGCAGCGGAAAGAGAGGTCATTTCTTTTGTTCTGCAACCCGATATTCTGCTTTTAATCCTCAATGCATTGATGTCTTTGTCCTGAGGCAAGAGGTTGAAGGGTGAAGTTGAGATAGAGGTTGAGGTTGGAAATTGTGGAGATGTACTGTTGCAATCAAAGTAAACTTTATGTTCACACTGCCGGCAACTTGGTTGATTAGTGGCTTCATTGTGACAGATTGAAGGGCAGCGCTCGGGGCTCTGGTTCCATCTATGTAGTGGTCCGCAGGAAAAACACATAGTATTGCCTTTCATAATGGCACAAGTGCTTATTAGAGAGCTATAATGGAAAATAAACAGAGAAAAAAATCAATACATTTGCTTTCAAGCTTACCATCAACCCAACGATGCATGCAAACCTCCTCCACACATTATTTTGGAGATGCTTATTCCTGTAGCCCTTCAAATGAAAGTTATAGAGAACTGGGAAGCTTTGAATGGTTGTAATCAACTTCTCATTGATTTTGCACTAACGGGCAAAACTACTGGTTGTGGAAGAAAAATCCCATCGGTAGGGAATCACGGAAGCATGGAAATCAGGACCAATAACTTTAAAAAGTTGAGGAGCTTGTTGACACTCTACACAATGGCTGAGTTCCCCTCATCGCTCAGTTAGTGTAGTTGTGATTAGTGTTAAGAGCAAATGTGAAAGAGGGTGGTACTCAAGTGCCAGTATTTCCTGTGGAGCACTCTGTGGGTGTTGTGGGCCTAATTCAATGCACCATCTGTGATTGGAGCTTCCCACTCAATCATCCATGTGAGATATCCACATCTACCTCTTTGTCTTGTAACTTCTAAGAGCTTCGGCCTCTGAGGGACTCAGTAAGTGCTTTTCGGATCATCCCACAGGGTCTGAAACCACTTCCACCTTTCCACCTCCACCTTTTCACCTTCAGAACTGGGGGGAGGTCGGTCAAGCATGCCTTCTTCACACAACTATTGCTGTCTCTTTCTGTGTGTAAAATCAAGTGAAAAAATAATAAATGCCTTCGAAGAAAGACTCTCTGAACGTACGCGCCCTCATCTACATATGTATGATTCATCACATAGAGACTAGAAAAACACAAAAAGACAGAATTGTTGAAGAGAGATCAGGGAGGCAGTGAGATGCAGCCAAGAGGAAACTATATTGGCATGGCTTTTACTCCACCTTCGAATGCAGCCATTTGGAACATGTATAAACACTTTTCCCTTTGTCAAACAGCTCATCGTACAAATTAGTTCATTTAAAACATACTGAACCCATAAGGGTTTATACTATATAGGTGCTCAATCTGAATGGCGCCTGGGATACTTAGATCAGATTGTGTCTGTTGACAAATGTAATGTTCCAAAGGTCCTCGCCATTTGTCTCTTTTTCAATTTGCTGCCTGTGTTCCCTCGGTTCCAAAGTACAGATGGAGACCAGTAATGGTCACCACAAAAACATGTTGTGTTTGAAATGCGGTACACTCTGTGACATGGACAACTTATGTGTATAGGTCTCTGTTGTCTCACTACAGTGCCTGTGGGAGAACACTCTTTGAACAAGATTGGCAATCTTTGATCTGTCCAGATGGAGCCGATAGTGAGGTCAGGGGTTTATATATTTTAAACCCAGGTTGAAAATAGGATGAGAGAGAATGAGAGTCACAGGGAGGGACGGATCAATATTAGGGTTTAATATGTCAATGATAAAAAACCAAGCCTCTCTCTTAAGCACCAGGAGCATTGTATTTACACTTGAACAACACACCTTTATGGTCTGTAGATATACAGCCCACATCCAAGTTCATACTATCATCAGAGTAAAAGGCACCAGAGGAGGTAAATCTGTCCATCCAGCCGCCGCTCACCTTACCTTTGAGGTCACTTTTATGAGTAAAACCTCACGTCCTGACCCGGCTCAGTTTCCCTCCGCGGCTGAAAATTACCTGGGTGAGGGAGTGACTCCGGGCCAAATCTCAGGTGATGGATTCTCTGTGAAAAAGGGGGCCAGATTGTGATAGATGGGCAGGTCCCAGAGCCATTTCTCAGCTGCCTCCGCCAGCTGGGCTACCCATGGTAATGGCCTCTACAGGACACTGCAGCATGGTGCTTTTTATATTTGGAAAACAGAGAAACTGTCAGGTTCGTGCCGAAGTCAACATTTAAGTCACCTCTATATGACAGTAGGGGTGTAAAGATTAAAACTGATTAAGTGTTAGAGAAATCCAGATCCAGACCAAAGTCTATGTGGATTTTTTCAAAAGTCTACCTTTTAAAGTGACTGTGTGCTCTTGTTCCACTAGAGTTTATGTGTGTGTGTCAGTGTTAGCTAGCTACTCTCCCAAATCCCAAACCACCTCCTGAATAAAATCCAACACAGAAATAAATGTACCATGTCAAACACTGCATTAAATCTCAACATCATATTTGCAGTGTGTAAAACATGTGTCATAAAATACACAGTGAAATTCACCACAAATCTCAGTAGTAGTTTAAGAGGGTGATGCACGTTGATGGTACAGTTCAATTCAACTAACAGTCAGCCTGAATGAAGTAAAGCATCAGCAGCTAACATACTGTCTACACACAGCTGTTACTGATAATATTAACAATGGCTCCATTCTATTCATGTGTCCCAGTGAGCCATGTTGTATTTGAAGTATGTGTCCATGTAGCTTTAGTTGAAAACACTAAATGAAGATGGATAAACTGGGGAAATGATATGTGCTTAGCAGCAGACCAGCAAAAACTGAATTGTCTATGTGGATTGGCCAAATTTCTATCAAATCACAACTGAAACAACATCTGGCTAAATTGTAGCTGAATAGAATCAGATTTGAATTGCAGTGTATCACATCACTACAAAACTGAGATGCACGATATTGGATTTTTTGCTGATATCCGATATTCCGATATTTCCAACTCATTGTGGCCGTTTGCCGATATATGCACGTAGCATGACACCCTGATCATATTCTGGGTAATTGAATGATGAATTCACTATCAGGATTATCAAAAAATACAGATACAAATAATCAATAAATAGTATAAATGCATTCTGCCAGTAGAAATGGTTCCTGTGCGTCTGAGCAGGACACAGTATAAATACTGAATGCAGGTTTTTATTTAGGTGTTTGTTAAACAGGAAACAGGCTGCAGAGAGGAAACAGCTCTATTAGTGATAACTTTATTAGTGTCAGCACAGTGCACATGTGCACAGACACATACTCCATCAGAAGTTTCTACAGCTGTTAAAGCCAACTGACAGCTGATCCAGCTGTGATCAGCTGTCGCCATCATCAGAAACAGACGTCGCTTCACATGTCGCTTCAGAGGAGAGGATGTCTCATGTCTCTTAAAACACATTTCCTCGTTTCCTCTCTCCTCGCTTGGTTTCCTTGCGTCTCTCCTTGCATCCACGGTGGGAGGGACTAAGACGCAAGTGAGGGAACGTGGATGCAATTTAAGAGACTTGGGATGCAGCCACTGTCTACGGGCCGAGCGGGAACTCGAGGGCGGGGCCAGCAGGGGAAACACTACTGCGCATATTCAGTGGGCCGCACAACGCGGAAGCAAACCTGGAGGCTAGGAACTTTTTTTGGCGTATGCGCCAGGCATGGATTCTCTTTATACATCCATGGCATGGATCCATGGCGCCAGGTGAGCAATTCATATAGGACTGAATGGGCGCCATTTTTAGTCCGGTATCCAGCTCTTATACTACATCCATGGGTACATCCTGTCAGCTGAAGTGTTTCCTATCTGTGCAGCCGACTTTAGCAGCTCCTCGACGGACTGTTACTCCCTGACGGTCCCGGTGCTTCCTCCGTAGGCTGGCCGCTGCTTCTTCCCACTTTAGCCTGAATAACAAGCCGGGGCTCGGTGTTCCGGTTGGATCCACACGGCGAGCGTTAGCCGCAGCATGACTGGAGGGAAGCAGCCACAGCCAGCAAGCCTTCACTAGCAAAGGAAATATACATATTATATAATATCTTGCATCCCTACTACAAAAGTGTCTGTGTTATGCATTGGATAGTTGAGCATGTATCTATGAATTGTAGCAGAGAGATAAATGTAGACCTGGATATGAGAGGCAGGGACTTTTTGCTGCTGTGTTGAAATATTGCTGGGCATGAAAAGTGGTCAGTTTTTCTGTTCCAAATAAAGCAGAAACGTAAAATGCATCACTTCCTGTACATCAGAGAGCTTACCAAACTCCAATGAACAGGCTATAGGTCAAAGCATCAAAGCATTGAACTTTTTCATCAATGAAAGTGCCAAAGATCAATGTGTGATTAGCGAATTAAGATAATTCGTTGCCCTTGATTTTTCATGGAACTTGGTTGCCTCAGTTGATAGCGAGCTTTACAGAAAGAGGTTGTTATTGCCCCCTCCTTCCTCTCCTTCTCATCTACCCCGCGCCTTGTGAGGTAGAAAAATAGGCTTGCCGTTTGAGCGGCTTATCTACGGCAACATATGAGGAGAGCAGCCCAGTGAAGTTCCAGGAGAATGTCTTGTTTTAATTGCTTCTTTAAAGCCTGAGCAGCTGCACTGAGGGAGAGGGTACATCTGTAAAATAGCATGGAGGCTCCATAGTGTACTGTAGGGGAACAGCGGGACTCTCTCCTTACACTTACAAAGAGCTTATTCATAGGTGTTCATAAGTTGCTCCACAACACAGTAGCACTGAGTGGGGCTTTATGGCTTAAACTTCTTAGAAACATTTTAATAGGTTGCATAAGAGGGAAAAACTTCTAAGCAGTTTAGCAGTTAGATTTTATTAAAGGATACAAAAATATATATAATAAGATAGTTGTTAAACTTACACACACACTCCACTCCACAATATTTTTTTCCACTTTTTTTTTAATGGTAACAAAATTTTGGATTCCCTTTAATGCTACATTTAATCTCAGTTTTGCAATGTGTATTTTTGCTCAGGAAGCTTGTATAAACATGGCCCTCTGGACATCGTAGTGATGTCATTTCACTTGAAAACATGAGGACGATGGATGTGCAGGTGTATATATGTGTGTTCAGTATCATACTGTTACTGTAGGAGGTGAAGAGAAAGTCATGTCTGGGGTGACAATGGCTCCCTGGGGCTTCATGTATCACTGGCTGCTCTGCTTAAGTCAAACATGGCTGCAAGTCACTTTAAACACACACACACACACACACACACACACACTCAGGAGATTATCACTACAAACACCGTGCACAGCTACAGCTATGTTGCATTTTAGTCATAGTCATATTTGCTGTAGGTCTATTTTGTACATAAACTCAAAAAGGTTGTCTGTTACACAACCAGTTATTTAAAGTCAGACATCTCTGAAAATACACCAACAATCAATATGATTAATATGGTTTATTATGACCTTTCAGACAAATGTAGTTTCATGGTGTTTAATGTCATTATTGTCCAATTTTTGACCAAATATTGGACGTCTGGACGTATTCAGTGCTTGATACACAACTCCATCGACTTCTCACCTGTCACACAGTATCATCACTTTCTAATCATTGGATTGTATTGATACTCATGGTGTATTTACAGTCTGTGTGGGGAAAATAGGCCCATATTCTGGGACTGAGGAAGGCGAGGGTCATGTGACTTACAGAGGCATCACTTTTCAGCGGCCTTGTCAGCTTGTTTATTTGTACTGTTTGAAGTTAATTAGTGAAGAACACAACACAAGTGTCCTTGAAAACATGATCAAACTCTCTACACACTTAATAGCTCGTCCATAAACTGAGATTCAAATGTAATCAACGCAGAAAAAATCCAAATGTAAAAATGATGATTATGAAAGAAAGAACACTAATAGCAAGCCAATCTCCCTCCAAAATATGCCATTATATCCATTTAGAATATTAATGTAAACAGCTCATAGTTAATCAGATTTTGAAAATAACATTTAAGGATCCCTTCAGTAAGTTTCTGTATTACAGTGTAATACACTTCCACCAGCTCTGATCAACGTCTGTCCAGGAAACGGAATGAAAAGGACGAACCTCGAAGCCACAAACGTCAGCCCATAAATCACCACCATCTGTAAGATAACATGGTCAGCCAGCGGTACATGCTAGCAGATTAGCTTGTTAGTGCTAACTCTTCTATCACATGACCCTCGCCTTTACTGGTTGTAGTGGTTCCTGGAGTTTCCTGTGGGGAAATATACGGTACAGTCCTCGGTCCATCAGTGGTCTTTACTGAGCTGCACTCTGTGTATAAATACTATCTTGTATTAGAAATGAGTCATTTATTCCTGTAAATGAATAACTCATGTACATGCTATACAAGCTGCTGTTTAAAAGACCTTCCTTGTTTTTATTCACATCATCACACTTCAAAATGATTTCCTGATGACGGCGCCAGAAAAGGTCTTAAAAACCTAAAATTACAGTTTAATTTCTTTGCACATTTTTAATGATTTTCAATAATGATTCTGTGATTTGATTTACCGTTGACTGAGCAGATGTTGAAATGCGTTTAACCCCCAACTGTCATTATCCGGGTTTAAATGAGAGTTTAAGTGTGGCACGATATGAATGAGAAGAGAAACATCAAACCACTGAAACACTCTGGACAACATAAAGGCACCTGTCACTTTCAATTTGCTATCAAATTAACCTTAAAGAAATCCATATTAGTATAATCTCATAGCTCATATAAAGGAAACAAAGCTGCTCAAGGCTTCAAAGTGTCACTTCTTGAATCTCCACCTTGACTTTTTTTTTTTTTTTATGGCAGAGCCCTTCAGGGTGCTGTGATTTATATTTTGGAGTATGAGAGAGGAGAAAAACACAATAAGAGAGAAACACGTCAAATAAACGGCAAGAGGCAAAATACAAGGTGCGCCGCCAGGAGCGACGTCTGCGTCTGAGTCCCGGAGTCTCGCTCCTTCCGCCTGACGTCAGAATCGGAAAGTGACACTGACAGAGAGCGCCGGTGGACGTGTACGCCGTCTCGTTCTGGGCGCAATCACAGGTGATGGAGTCTGCCTGTGCAAATGTGTCGTTTTCCTCATGCGAGTGTACAGATGACACGTCTGTGTTGGTGCGGCAGTGCAGGCTTGTCAAGTGATTAGATCGGAGCTGTCAGCTGTTGTTTGAAAAAGGATGATAATTGGATGAGGTGCCGAGACCCTACCTCAGGTTCTGTTTCTGCTTTTATCCTTCATTATTTATTTCTCTCCCCTTTAGCATCTATCATCTTGCCTTCTTAGCTCTTCTCCTAAAGGCAGTGATGTACAAGGCAAACGTTGTGCGGTTATGAAGGGCAACACTGTTCGAGGAGTTGTTGTTTTCTCATGGGATCATGTTGCCAGGAAACAACAAGTGTATACATGAATACATTTTGGACCTTGTGGCTCAGTTTGTTGCCTGAAAGTGTTGTCTATTTACCTCACCCGAAAAATGAAGTGGATTACCACCCGCGTACACACACACATACGGAGGAAAAAAAATCTCATTTGGGTGTTCAGTGAAATTTCAGGTGGCTGTCGAAGGGAATATCATGCAACTGCTTGAAAACGGCAGATTGAAAAGGCCTGATTGATTTTGTTATTCAGTCTGAAACCAAGCTGAACCGTTTTAGCATTCCACCCAAGTGATTCATGAATAATCTAATTTCTCTCCCAGCTAATCGTGGGGTTGCTTCACTCATAGGGGCCTTCCTCATCCCACCTTTATTTTACCTCCACAGTGGACTGCTCCCTGCACTTTCAACATAATGTCTGAACCAAGATTGTGGAAGAAATATTACCAAGCGCTGGGCCATCCATCATCAGGGCTGCCCAGGCTATGAAATACAGGCTGGGTCCTACCAACAATGAGTCCTATCTTGTATGTTAGACCTCATGCTTGTGTATTTATCACCTAAGCGGCTGCACAGCGTGTGATTCATTGAACGGTCCCGCTGATACAACATGCTGACTACATCTCTGGGCATTTGGCCCGCTTCTCTATCTATGATAATGCTCCACACCCCCTTTTTTTCCTAATGCCCTCACAGAAGGATGTGCACTCTGTGCTGTATTTTTGTTGTTGTTATGTTTATGAAAGTGTTTATATCATTGACGTCTCCAGGGTGGCCTCGTGATAAAGCCTGCTGCCTGAGGGACGTTTCAGCATGAGCAGGAGAGAAAAGTTGCCACAAAGGCGTTTAAAAAGGGGTCGAGACTCCTTTTCTGCAGGCCGGTATCCATGAGTGACAGTTTGGTTTAGAAGTGTGGGGGAGGGACGTTCTTCAGCTAAAAGGAATTCAAAGCTTTGAAACTGCTTACACCAATTTCCACAAGTAGTCCCTCAAACTAAGCAACAAAATAGATTCATTGTGATTGCCTTTGAACATCACCCATATCAGCATTTTATGATCTTCATTTGGCAAGATGACATCATTTCAGAAAGCATACCACTAAAAAAATGACTGTCTAAAAAAAGAAAAGAAAAAAGCTGTATTACTGTAAACACATCTGACATATCATCAACTTTTAAGCTAATAGAGCAAAATGATTAGCAAGCAGTTGCTAATTTACACATCTGGCAGTTATGGAGGAACATTATCATTCATATTCATATCCATATTCTCTCTTTTAGCTCTAGTTTGGATCTCTACCAAGTGCTCCGCTATGTTCACCAGCTAGCAGTGAACTTTGTCTGTAGTGTGCAGCCGGCTCATACTCTCAAGTCGATGAGAGCCGTGAGACTCAATCCAAACGTTTACGTGACCATAAAACCAAAACATTGAGCTGAAAGATGCTAAAACGCTCCGTAGAGCAGAACTGCACAGTATAAAACATTCACTAGTCAAGTCAGATTTATTACAACAGGCGTAAACTCAGTGTGCTTAAAAACAAGTAAAGATCATACATGACAGAAATATATAACATTACATATATAAAACATGAAATAAGGAGATGTTACACAAATATGTACGACAACATATAAAATTAGAAGGTGCAGCTTTAAGGTTTGTGAAGGAAGTTTGACCACAGAAGCTGATTGTGAGGTGAAATCAGTGTAATATAGATGCACATAGATACTCTACCCAACAACACACACTGATGCACATCTGATATCTTATGATTGATGCTGTTGTTATTGTTCTTGAACCAGCTTGTCTTTAATGCTGGACAATAGTAAAGGAAAAGTACGTTTACATCTTGGGTTTTCTGTGTAGTAGCTCTGGCCAGTGATTAGATCAGGTATGTTAATAAACCTCCAGGCTAGCCAAACTTACTTGAAATGATTTAATATGATTCTCTCTCTGTCTCTCTTTTTTAAACAGAAATCAGAAACGCGTGCAGAGCAAGTGCCAGTACTCGACAGATCTTCCTCTCAGCATCTATTACAGTGCAGAGGAGGCTGTATGTAGTCTGAGAGGCAACTGCAGGGGCAAAAAAATGTCAATAGCGCACTCACTGCTACTCATAAAGCTCAGTTATTACTATGAGGATATAGTAATAAGTGAAGGCGACCCATGATGGTATCAACACTTTTATCAACTCCCCCCTCTCTCATCTGGATGCAGCGGCTGGACAGTCAGATGAGAGATTTCAGTGCGTAGACCAATCACACCGTAGCTTGTATCTACACATAAACTCTTCCACAATACGTCTAAATCCATGACAGGATTGCACTCACTGCAGGGTGAAATGTTGTTCAGTCATATTGTCTTTAAAGGATGACTCTCCGCTGCACCGAGCCATCCAGCTTGTTGACTAGAAGCAGGCATCTGATGCTGTTATTACAACTGCATGCTTTTCTGGACTCGCCTTGGCTACTTTCCTCCCAAGTTCATTATGCACACAATCTGTGACAGAGTACATTAGTTCTACGCACTGTACAGCTGCCAACCCCAGTAATCTAATAGTAATGTATAAATTCCTTCTGGCAGGCCAATAAAACTCAGATTAGTTTCTCGGCAAAGGTACACTCGTGCAGCAGTTGATAGACATGTGAAGAGAGCATTAGCATATCATCGGCACAGGCTCTCTGGGGACAGAGACGCTCAGTACTCCCCCCCACCCCCCCCACCCCCCCTCACCTCCGCTGTCTCCGGCACTAGCACTACATGGAAAAGCAGTGATTTGGTTAACAACTACTTGATTTAATACATGCTCAGTAGGACTGGGGTGTCTTAGGGTTCATCAGCATTGCAGGTGGTGGAGGGAAAAAACTCAGAAGGTGTCAAATGGATTATGTAAATGTGAAAGTCTTCTTTATGCTGTTTATGTTGTTTTATCCAGAAAATGGTAAACTTTATTTTTTTGTTTGGGGGGGTGGGGGGTGGGGGGGGAGACAGTGATAAAGACAAACAATGCAAAGTTAGCTTCTCAAGCTGGAATTGAATTAAGTAAAAATGGGACAAAAGTGTGTTTTGCTCTTTTGCATTATTCATGAGGGAGTGTTACATATATTATTTTTGTATGTGAGGCTCAGCAGGCGCCTGTTTAAATGTTTCAGGCGATCATAAGATATTACCTCAGTAAGAAGACACAATAATGCTTTCATTTGTTCCTGTGTGTTAGAGAAGGAAATGCAAGAATTGTCCATAAAGTGAAACCTCCACCCGGGGAGGCTTATTTTCCAAATCATGATGAGACATACAGTAAGCATATAAAGATGATAATCTGCCTCGTATAGCGTCCTCACTGCATCACTGTGTGTTGGAGGGTCACCTTCTCGGAGGAGGCAGTGGGAGGCAAAAAGATGTTTTGTGGGCTAGCTAACACTAAACTGCTTTTTCAAGGTCCCTCATACCTACTTTCCTCCATTATTAAACAGCCAGCCTCAAGGCCTGCTCTATATTCATGACATAAACCCTGTTCATACCTAATATTTGTGAATAGTTCCCATCGTGTTCCAGTAAACAGTGGCTGCCCTTGCACCACTGGAGCCGCACTGGCACCTTTATTGATCTCCACGCAATAAAGGAGCACAAAACTACCTCTGGAAATTAGATTTTTATACTACAGAAATATACCACCTGAAATTGCATTACCTTAGCACATTCATAACATTTTTTTTTCTTAAACAAAGTTAGAAATTAAATCCCGGTCCTGGGGGTGTTACTGTGTTTCAAGTTTACTCCTCGCTCCTCACAGCTGCTATCAACAAAAGGATCTTTAGTAAGTAAAAGAGAATTTCATCCTCAGGGAGGGTATTCAAGACCATCGGATGGTGATTGCTTTATAAAGGAGACGATGCATCCAAGTAAGAAACGTCTCTCACAACATGAGAAGTGGAAGTCTCTTGATTTGCTTTGTTTCATTTTTCCTGACTAACTCACTTTTTCCCCGTTGCTTTCTACCGTGGATGGAATATTGCAGGAACATAAAATGATAACCGCGGAGGAGAAATATTCCCCGTCAATATGCTCCGGTTCATTTTCTATACATCATCCATGGTGTCACATTTCTGGTGATGTGGCTCTTGCCTTCAATCAAATGTCTCTTTTGTGCCGGTGCACTCACACTGAGACTTTGCATTTGTATTCATACATATTCAATGTAAAGGAAAGCTGCTGCTGTTGCTGCTCACGCTATGTGATCTACTTCTGTGTGAATCTACCGACGGAGGGAAACAGACAAATGGATCACATGATCATCTCCCACTGCAGTACAAGTGACCAACATGGAGACAGATATGACACAGCAAGAAAATTTATTTTGATGTATTTTTTCTTTCTTTTTATTTTTGTTTGTTTGTTTGTTTTTATCCTTTTATCCTTTTGTTTTTCTTAATTTCTCCTCTTCCTCGCTTTCTTTGCTGCTTTAGGCCTCCACCAGACAATATCATTATTCTATAATAATAATAACAATAATAATTATCATCATGACAGATGATGCACATAAATAATATAGACAGTAATAATTATCATGATGCCAGACAGTAATAACATAATAATTCTATACCAAAGTAATAATAATACAAATAAAACCAACAACAAGCTTTGAGTGATGAGCTGATTGACAGTGATCCAGTTTGATCCAGTTTGATCCAGTAACGATGCTGGTGACAGAACCACAGTCATCCTGGTTTTGTGGGTAATGAAGTATTAATATTGGGGGAGGTGGAGAGAAAATAAGAAGATGTGCACATATAATAAATAAGAGAAGAGGCAGATAATTAGCTTTGTAAATGAGCAGAGTGTTAATGGATGAGGTGTTGAGAGAAGTGTGTGTGACTCGTGTATGACGGCGTGAGGATGTGTGGGTTCGTCTACGGAGACGCCGCCGCTTTACTGGCAAAATCCAAATGAAGACTGAGAGTTTACAAAAAGATGTTTACAGTTTGTTTCATTTTCTAGATTGTAAGAATGATAGCGAGGGCGACTGGTGAGGCTTTTGTTGGAAGTTCAAATGAGGATAAATCAATAATGAGGGAGAGAGAGAGGACCTGCAACCCAAGAACCAGGAGAGCTGCTGCGTTACCTTAAACCTAAAGTGTCTGGAGGATCATCGTCAACATTTATCTGTTGTAGATGAACATTTCTACATTCTGTTGAAGTGTTGTGTGTTGAACGGAGGGTTTTATGTGTCCAGAGGTCGGTGTCAGCAGTTGGCAGGTGGATGTTGTTCTCTATATTTGAGATTAGTTTATATAAATTTGAAAGATGTAGAATATTTCATGATCTGTTCTGCTGGTTGGAGTGTAATATTTATTATATAGATTTTTATTTCTAATAAATGATTTACCCTCAGACCTCTGGATCAGCTCTTTTAAATGAGATAACTGATTATTATGTTGTGATTCCTGTTTTGTCCCCATGTGTTGAAGTGAAGGGGAGGTTTGTGATTGGTTAGTTTCAAGTGTTTTCCATCAGGCCGTCAGAGTCGAGGAAGCGAGTGGCTTTTTGAAGCAGTTGTGATGTTTGATGTTTGAGCCAATGATGTTGCATTCTGCTTGTTCTAATTGAATCTCAGATATATGCACTGGCTTAGAGTGCTGGTTGATTTGCCAGATAGTAGTGAATCTATCCAGCTCACCACAGTTTGTTTTTCTGTAAAGTATGACACGACAGAATTCAGTGACTGTATGTTTTATCAGAATCATTAAAAGAGATCATTGAATTCATCTTGATGTTTGCTGTTCGTCTGGTTAGAGAGGTAATATATATATATATATATATATATATATATATATATATATATATATATATATATATATAATATAATATCGAGGTGAAACTACCCAGATATCTAATATTACCAAAGGTGAAAGATTGGTGTGAACCTTCTACTGAAACAATAGTTGTTTTTGAGTCTTGTGATGTTATTAGTGGTCATTCACTTGTATAAGAGCGTGTTGTGTAGTTGAGAAAGTGTTAACGGAGCGTCTCAGACGTCTGCGTCTATCTGGGGATATTTGTGCTAATAACATATTATCTAGAAACAAGTGAGCAGCTCCTGGGTTGGTTTGGATTATTCTCAAGGGAATACAGATTATTATAAGCAGTTTATGTCTTGAGATGATTGTGTATAATTCTCTGCTGAATCAATTCATTGTGTTGAAATAGATCTGCCAGACATTTGCTTGATTTGTTATTTTGTTGGTAGTTGTTGTATCTCAGCTGTTGGAGGAGAATTCAGTATATTATAATTCATTGTAAGTGAGCTCTGTGGGGTATCTGTTCATTCTTTTATTTTCTTCTTACAAAGTTACTTTGTAGTTTTTACTCAGTTTCTATTATGAGAGGAGATATTTTTCCCTCTAATTACCATCTTACCTGTTTCCCATCATAGTGTTGGGAAACAGTTTCATGATCATTTCAGAATGACTGCAGGAAATTGTCTTAATGTTCTGACTTCTGTTTTGTTTGTATTTAGTTTTTTTGTCCTGGACTTGAATGCAGGGTTGTTCAGAGGAGAGGTGTTCTTTCTTAGACCACTACGATCATCATATTACACAAAGCAATAAGCATCTTTGCATATGTAACAGATTCCTCTGACACATACACACGAGTCAGCGTTTCACCACCAGGTTCAGATCTTCTAGAGACGCTTCTCACAGCAGCACAGGTGTAAATAATGACAGTAATAGTGACTCCCTGCACAATACCAGACTGTTTCTTTTAGAGGGACACTGAGTCAAAATCTTATTTTAATACTTTCATCATATTTCATTCTTAGTCCAGGACAGATACTAACATTGAACCAGTGATGCTGAAGTTAATTATTATTCTCATACATGCAGAAGACTGTAAGATGCTGTTAATTTTTCACACACTTTTCTCTGCTTTAGTCATACAGTGACCCTCATCAATACCAGTTAGCTTAACTGTTAGCCCGCTGAATATATGAATATGAAACATAAGTAAGGACATGACAAAGGTTTGACACACAGTGCAGTGGAGTATGAGCTTAGATAAATGGACACACATTCACACACTGACGGCACAGCCCCGAGGACACGTCCACATGCCAACTGGAGGAGCCGGAGAACGAGTCGCCGATCTTCCGATTAGCGGACGATCCGCTCCACCTCCTGAGCCACAGCTGCCCCAGATAATGGCCACCCTTCTATTAATTCATTCAAAAATTGTTTTTTATTCGATAATTGATTTTGAATTGAATCGTGACACCAAGAATTGGAACCAAACTGTTAGATTCCCACTGACAGGAGAGGAAAAAGACTAGCTAGCTGCTAGCTTATGATATAATATGCTAGTTTTATATTAGCATGAATGTACACAATGCAGATTCCAGCTCAAATGAAATGATGTCAAACTGGGGCAGGTGTTCCAGTGCAGAGATACTGGTGTGAGGTTGATCCGGCCCTGGGTTGGATGAGTTGGACCCTAATCTGAACCCTGCTCTGTAAATATGCACCTTTTTATGCTACGTGTTACTCTCCAGCAGCATCTGCCAGAGAGCCGAGGCAAAGAACTCTCCTCCTGAGGGACATTACTATTGATAACCGAGTTACGAATCATTTAATACCATTAGAGTCCTTCTACTCCTGCGCCTCACATGGAAATATCATTCCTACTCTGATCTCCCACGCTGTGCGAGATTATCAAGGGTGATGATGCAGGGGAACGGCGGAAGATTTGTCAAGTTAATAAAATGAGCTCTGGGGAGAGCTATTTCAAGACATCATTGAAGTATGTTTAAAGTAAGTGAGAGTTGATGGTGGCCACGGCGGTTGTGCACAGAATCCACCACAGAGAAGGTAAATCAAATACTTGCCTCGCCGTTTGTTGACTGATATTGGTCACAGTCGATGCTTGAACTCACATAATGGATGTCTGACTACTTGTGGAGAATAGGAGGGAGAAATCATCTGACACAAACTCGTCTCTGTCTTTGACTCTGTCGGCTGCACCTTAATAAATCCTGCTAACAGTTTACTGCAGTTAGCAACCAATTAAAGAAAATGCTGCATCACAATATGATGAGACATATACCAAAAATACCAGTTTACATCAAAGTGATAATCATGCATCATTTCAGCTCACATCTGCAGCCACTAACTGAATAAAACATGTCATCAGTTATGAAAATCAGACTGATATGGATGAAATAGAAGCCATGCAGTTTGTATCATTATTTCTAGTGGATTTCTTGCCGTCCACCGTGGAGTTTTGCTTACAGCACTATAATACATATCCTAGGATGGTGTGACACAGATACATCCACATTCATCTTACACATAACACACATACGCCTCCTCCCAACTGCCTACAAGTTCACACTGTTACACCTTCAAATGATTCCTTTGTTGTACAGCATACAAGTAAATTCAGTTTGACAAGAAAAATCTCAATTCAAGATCCACTTACTGGATTTTTCTGGAGCTTTTAATCACATTTTATCAGATGCTGTTGAAAGGTTTAGAAAGTTTAATAACTTACTAAATACTCCATCTTGTCTTTATTACCTTATTTTTTGGGGAGATTAGCTTCTAACAGCCTGGTGCTAGTCCAGACAAGTCCAGAAGTCAGTTTCTAGTCCTGTCCCATCCACTCTCCAGTCATGTACGTCCATGACCTACTTCTATCAATGTAAACATTTGGCGCTGGTTCAGTCTGCCCTGGCTGCTACATTATTACAACAGCTGTTGCTAATTAATGTTAATCCTATAAGTAACTTGCCTAACATCTTTGCTGTTATCTAGCTAATGTGAAAAGAAGCACCGCTGGCAAGTCTCGATGAAACATTCCCGCTGATCACGTCACATTATTCTCAGCGCTCGAAATGTCCTGGATACAATTTTATGCTTATCATAAAAATGTGTCACGGTTATCGTATTAATAATTCTAACTTCCAGGATTTTCTAGTGTTTGGAGCAAGTAGCAAGTGAAAATAAGTAAGTAAATAAGGTGTGCAAGAATAAGTAGGTTACACCTGTTGTTATGTCAAAGTCTCATTTGATGTCTTCTGCTGTAAATCTCTGTTTCAGGTTTGATTACTTACAACTTGAAAGCTTTATGTAAATATATTCAATATGGGATTTAATAGGATTCAGATTAACCCTTACATTACCATCAACTATCAGCAGCAGAGGCCGTTGCGGTGATGGAGAACCGAGCCAGACTCCTGACTGTGCTTTCAGATCCACTTTTGAACCGTGTTGGTGTAAAACATTGTGGTGCCGTGTAGCTCCGAGGGAAGAGCACTGCTTTAAGAAAGCCGGGGTTAAGGGTGGATCCCCACCGGGATCACATATGCTGAAAATATATGCATGCTCATGGTACTACCAGGCACTCTGAATGAAAGCCTCCATCAAATGGCATATGTTAGAGGAAAAACTGCATTTTTACTGTTTGGCGTATTCCTCAGGGTGACCGGCCAATCGTAGATGAGTTGATTTCATGTCTACATGCTTTTCTAGCAGCTAAAGTGAATGTCAGACATCAACGTCTCTCTGAATGTGAGGAAGTAGAATAACGTTGCCTTCATTGGCAGTGTGCTTCACTGTTGCTTTTCACATAAAAGACACATAAACACATGTTCCAGTCTTTATGCACATGTTGGCTACATGAAGCATTGCCTTCCTTTATGCAGGACACACAACACATCAGCTGATCAAAAGCCAACAGCAACCACTGCCTGCAGCTCACTGCTTCACTCTCTCAGCTACTGTAGTCTGCCTGTTCTTCCTCACAAACCTGTGATGGTGTCTTTCCTCAGGCTCGTCTCTTGGAATTATGCATATTCCATATGTCAGTGATATGTGTGCCGGGTTGTGATGTGTCCACCCCAGGGGGGGGGCTGATTGCATTCCTTCCTGAATCTCTCTGCCTTCGATTGAGGGAGCAGAACCTGTGCAGTTTGTATAACCATCTGTACAATAATGATTTTATCTCACTGATGATAATGTTCCTGGCTAAGTTAATATGGTCATACACTCAGCTTTAATTGACAGCGATAAATTCAGTTTCATTCTCCGGGAGTTGTCAAAAGCTTTTCTGGGGAAAAAAAGGAAATGACTACTTGATGCTGCGGCGAGGTAAAGTAGATTAAAAAAGCTAAACTGCAGAATTTTATCACACAGAAATGATCCAAGGATATACACAAGGAAAACATAAAAAATATATATTGTATAAGGTTTGTTTTTTCATTATGAAACACTCTCTAACCTCCTCAGAGCTGCAGTGAAGTAGTCGTGTTTATTAGGTTGCGTAACGGTTTACAAATGCAATTAGCAGTTTGGTCTGTGATGATGCAGCAGCTTGAACTTTAAGCATATAGCAGTGAATATGTGCCCACACAGCCTCACAGTCCTCCTGTACGTGGTTTTATTGCTCTGCAGTGTGTTCTACATCCAATCTATTTCCTCAGTCTGAGCAGAGTACAACAGGATTAAAGATGCATGAGAGTATCCCCATGTCCAGCAGGGTGGAATGAAGAGAGATCATGTTGAGCACATTGACCTTGTTCTCAGAGTTATTGGCCAGCCCCTCACCTTTGCAGAGGGCTTCTGTATTTAACATTGTATGGGACTACTTAATTAGCAGCCTTGGTCTGCTGCCAAACTATTGTCCACGGACAGAGAGAGAGTCTCATTGACCAGCGTCCCGTTCCTCTCGCAGGGTTTGCTTTACACACTGTTCTGTGTTAATGCACAACACTTAAAATGCTTAAACTCATTCTTCCCCATCATCACAAAACATGTCTCCGGTCTCTATGGAAACATTATCTTTTACTATCATCGAGTGCTGGTTCAGAATGAAAACGTTGTGTTCAGCTGGAGGAGAAATATTTTCTTGAATACTCCCTTGAAAAGTTTCCTCTGCCTTTATAGGAGATGGTAATGATGATGATGATGATGATGATGACCTGGGGTTTATTCTTGTAGCTTTGGCTGCAATTGTTGAGATCTTGAAGCGTAGCAACATCGCTATAAATAGGTCCAACAGGGCAGAAACACACGTGGTCAGATGATCACAGTTTAACAAGCAACATCTTTATTTGGAGATAAAACTGAAATTGAGAACAATTATAATATTGCTAATAATTCGTTTAAGAGTGGCAACATTATAATCAAAATGGTCTACTTGCCATTTTAAAAGTTTCACCATAGTAACAATAATTTACAGGTGAATCTCTATGTTTAAATATTAAAATAGTTCATTGGCCACTTTCTGTCACTAGCCAAAGCTTGTGACCGTAGCTGAGGGTTGGGACGATGAAGACCTCAGCGTCTTCACCACAACAACACCTGCGTTACTGCTGATGCCAGAAAGCTAAGTTCAAGTAGTGACTCAGGGCCCTGTTGTGGTACCAGACACCTTTCATTGGCACAGCGTAGTGAGCAGGAGGGAGCGTAAGTGAGGGAGGTCAGTTTTAGTTGTTTTGTAAGCGAGTGTCCGGGCAGCAGCTGGGAGCCGGTGGAGGGAGATGAACAGCGGGGTGACGTGTGCTGTTTTGGGCTGGTTGAAGACCAGACGGATCATCTGCAGAGGTTTGAACATACATGCAGGGAGGCCTGCCGGTAAGGAGCTGCAGTAGTCGATATGTGATATCAGGAGAGCCTGGACCAGGAGTTGTGCTGCTTGCTCAGACATGTAGAGTCTGATCTTCTTGATGCTGTAAAGGAAAATCAACACAAACAAGAAACTGAGGCCATGTGATTCTTAAAGATTCATCAATAATGAGCAAGTTTGGTGCAGAGTTGGATTTATTGGAGCTGGATACTGAAATCCTCTTGAAATGTCTTAAATATGATAAGTAACAATATAAACAATGCTTGTCAAACTGTTATGCCCCCAACTCTGCATTAATGGTAATACAGTTCATTCTAAAAGCAGGATGCATATAGTGACTCTATACAGCATATTATATACATTTCCATTACTATATGAAGAGCAAGACATTAATAAGGTTTTCAATAGTGATAAAAAGTCCATATATGATGTTATGATTTCATGTTTTTGTGAAAGAGAGCGACGCTCTGCCTCTCGTGACGGCAGAGTCGGGAGTCACATGAACAACAGCGCAGCTCTCTGTGGCGGTGAGACTCTGTGCAGATCTCATCCATCATTTATGCATGGCTCTCCATTACAGGTTCATTTGAATGAGAGGATAGTATAGCCCTCCCTTTTTGAGCTCTAAAGGTCAGTGATTGAATATAGTCCTCATGCAGGAAGTAACCTGATTTCCCTCTCATAGTTGTGCAGTAATTCCCGGGCTCTCGCGGTTTAGTAAATAACAGCGCAGACTTAGTATGCCACAGAACTGCTGCATTAATCTTTCTCTGGAATTGGTGGGATTACTCTCTGTCAATTTATGCTTTGGAATTGGGTTTACTATTCAAAGCATTGCGACATTTTCCTCTGCAAAGATCCAGTGCATGTTGCTACTTATTTGATTCAGCCCAGCGTGTGCTGAACCACCTCTAGTGTCTTGGTGGCTATAGTATCAGTTGACCAGCTGTTGAGAGGAGGAAATGAGCCTCTGCGTAATGACTGTCCTGTGGTTTTATGCACCTGGCCGTTGGTTTGTACTGAGTCTTTCAAATTAACTTTGGACTAATGTCTTCAGGACGCCCTGCTGAGTAGGTGTGGGCAGATCTCTTTCTACTGTATCCATCTCCAGTTAGAGAAAACACTACTGCTATCTTAACATAGCGCCAGCTGCAATTAGCACAGCAATGCATTCTCACCTTTCTAACAAAAGGTTTGCAGTGTGAAAGAGGAGATTGAGGCCTTGAGGCTTTGTTACGGATTTCCTCTTTTAATGCACTTTGATTAATGATACTTTAAGTGGTTTAGCTCGCTTTGTCTCCGCAGATCGCTGCTTCAGAGCAAAGCCGTATGTCTCTGCAGCTGATGTTGATGTGAGTAACACCAGAGGCGGCTCAGCCCCTTAATTCAAAGCAACAATGATTTTCAGGAGTGTGGACAGCAACAGCAAAGTAAACAGTCAATAGACAGTGAGGTGTGAAGCCTCTGATGTTTTTCACTGCTACGGGTCAATATGTTATAGGTCTCTATGTCCTTCTGGGTCTGATTTATGTACACAAGAAGAACTTGCAGCCTGATTGACATGTTGCTTCCAACATGTCTAAAATTCAGACTTAATGAGTAACTTAACACTAAATCCACTTTTTAAAGTTATAATAAACTGTTCATGGCAGCAGTAATTACAGTATTTGCCTTTTTCCAGAGAAAATCAAGTAATGTTGCCTTCTCAACCCCACAAAAATCTGTGAAAAAACGCCCTGAACTACGAGATAAAAACACTTTTCAATCCACCTCGACATATAAATATAAAGCATATAAACTGATTAGTGTAGCTAGCATGGATAGCTACATGCACACATGCAATGCTAGGCATCAGGCAGGATGAGCATGGAGACCAGCCACTAAAGGCACATTTACAATCTACCGCCGTATTGAAAAGGACAACTGAGCTCACCCCCCCCCCCCCCAATCCCCCCCCCACATCAGAAAAGTAAAAGAAAGAAAAACAAGTGTGTTGTTAATGCAGCGAAGCCCAGTCAGCATTTACATGAATTATTCAGGATACAGATACAGTATGTGTGACCATACATACATACATACATACATACATACACATATTTGTGATTTTTTCTTCATGCTTTTTATTCGATCCTCGTTCTGTCCATCAGTCAACGCTCAGGCTTCCGTGTTGCCTCTAATTTCTTGTAATTACTCTTTACTGTTTATCTCAGAGGACATTCTACCAAAAAGATCTGGACACATAAAGATTTTATACAACATCACTGTATCTTCCTCTTAAAACCAATCCACTGTGTGTTGTGTTTACTGCCACTAAGGGAAAGTTCATCTCTTGTTGAGTGAAGACGGCGTCCTCCCGTTTGTTCACTGCAGAGCTGCAGACCTGAGAGAAGCGGCTGAATCAGAGGGAAGGTGAGGACAGGACTGTTGGTTATAACTAATCATTTAAAAAGTCACCGACCGTGTCTTCACCAGTCAGCTTTTGTACTGTCCAACATCGTGGATAGTTGATCCGAACGGTGATGCTCAAAGGTGGTGAAGGTGAAGACGTCATATTGTTTCAAAATAAAGAAACCTTTCCCCGTGTTTCACAGTCTCTCCCTGAAGGCATCGTGTTGCACTCTGCGGTTCATTTAAAAAGCAACAGGAATAGTTAAAGAGTGACGAGGGAGCTGCAGACAGAAGTTCACAGCCTGTTTAATTTCTCACCTTCGCTCACCTGAACGGTGGCTGTGTGAAGTGGATGTAAATGTCACATTGTCAGATTGTCATGAAGATGTTGGGGGGGGGGGGGGCAGCGTGTAGACCAGCCTGAAGACTGTGGAGTTCAGGTTGGTGGATGAGAGTGCAGCCTGTCTGACCTTTTTATCAACCCAGACAACAATCTTCTTTTAAGAAATATAAAAATACTCTGATTTCAATAATAATTGCAGTCTGTCGTGATGGTTTTATCCACAGAAAAGTTATCTTGTTAGTGGAGCACGACTGGCTTCTAAACTAGTTGTGATGTCACAAATCCTGCTTATAGCCTTAAAACGGGGTTTAAGGTGAGCACAGAGAAACCTTTGTTCCTCAGCAGATGAATGCACATACATCACTCTGCACAGAACAGCTCAAACATCCAAGTGAAGTAACGAGAAGAAAAACACGTTTTTGAATGACTATAACCATGATATAGTCACCATTGTTAATATTGTAGGAGGGGAGAATGATTAAAAACATTGGCGTTTGATCTAAAACAACGTCCAGTATCAAACCTCCTCTGTTGGCATTTTAACTGATATTGTTTTATTGGAATTGAGGATTTTACTTCTCAAAGGAAAAAAAAAAGAACAGTACAACAATCCTGCTATGGTTTGAGTCTGTACATTTCTCATCAGGTCTAAGCTGATGAGTCATGTGACAGAGCAGCTGATGGCCTGTAAGTTACTGCTGCTGCTTCTCATTGCACTTCCTCCTCAGGACCCTGTGAGTCTGATGCTTTGCTCCTGTGTATTGTGTTTCAGTCCCTTCACACTCCACCCAGCTCTGGATGTTTCTTTTGTTTTTTATCACTGACAACCTGCATTCATTCACTCTCATACACTACTGCTCCTGACTCACACCCCGTCACAATTATCATTGTTATTTACTGTAATAAATTTCGGTTTGTTTCCGCTACGTTTGGCGTGCGTCTCCCTCTTTTGTTGTGGCTCGTGAGCCGCTCATAACAAACCCTCGTTTTCATGTCACATTTCTCTGCAGCTCAAACCGCCTGTGTGAAGTGTTTTGCAGCCGTCTGCACTTAATATGCCGTAGTTCTGTTACATCAGTCTTTTCCTGGTATTGGTCGCTCAATGCGTGATTTTGTGTAGCTGAAGCAGCTTTTAAAGCATTATCTGTCACACTGGCCAGATGAATGGAAATAATTAGCATGCCACACACACGTCTCATTTGAAT